>NW_027418212.1:0-51993 GCF_009905375.1 Apium graveolens | reverse complement strand
CATGTGACATAAAAGAAATTTCAGACATTGAACTCTATCTGGATGAGCTGGAGGATGTAAGAGGAATAGCTGCTTACAGACAGCTACCAGAGAGATTAGTGTTCAGATACAAAGGAGCTGGGGAAAGAACATGGCCTCTCCACAGGATTCTGAATGAAGGCTACTCTACCTTGATTAGAGTCTTTTCAGCTATACAAAAGGATTCTGGCTTTACCAGAACTGCCAAGACTGAAATTCTCAACAAGATTGCCAATATAAGGAAAACTTGGAGGGAGCCCAATGCTTTACCCAGGACTTTACTCATTCAAGAAAGGGGAATTACAATTCACAAATCACCTCATTGGTTGATGGAATTTAGAGATGATAAAGGAGTCAGAAGATTTTTCAGACTTGAAGACCAACTCAAGATTGCCAGCAATGAAACTCTCAAGGAAATGCAATCTAAGTTGGATATCAGTGTTGAAGATGAAGCTGAATTCTTCAGACAACTCCAACTCCAAATTGAGGAAAATGACAAAGGGCTAGGAAAGAAAACCAGGGAACAAATAAGAAAAAGATGATTTGCTCAGGCTAAAGAAGTATCCTTGGAAATACTGTAAATCTTCAATTTCCTCCTAGTACATACATTTTTGCAGCATTTTCAAATTTCTACTTAGTTTCAATTCATATATCTGTTAAGTGTTTTGTTATCATCAAGTTAACCCTGAATTTATGCCTACAATTCTTATAGACATAAATAGGGGGAGATTGTTAGGAATATATGTGCATTGGTTTGATGATATGTTTAACAAAACACTTAAGTAGAAATTCAGTGTCTGTAGCCTCAACGGATAAGACCACTTTGGCTATCCGTTGATGGTGTAGCTTTACTTAGAAATAAGTCTAGTGTTGTAGCATATTTCAGTCTCTGTATTTAAGATGTAATTCTTAGAAGTTGAGAGAAACTATGAGTCATGTTGACTACTAGAAGATATGCAGATAGGAAGGCCAATTGTAAATATTTCATGCCTTGTAATTTTGTATAAATGAAGTGGTATCAACGGATGACTTAAAGACCTTCAACGGATGAGAAGCTAAGCTTCAACGGATGTCTCTAAAGCTTCAACGGATAACATCCTTCAACGGATGAGTGCATCAACGGATGAAAGCTTCAACGGATGTTCTGTTGATTAACCGTTGATAAATGGTAGTTGTACCTACAAACAGAGGCACGTGGGTGAACAGAGATAACTGAAATGTGGCAGCCTAATTTCAGGAACATCAGAAAAAGCAGCCGTTCTACTCTAGTATAAAGAGACATTAAGTCAACAAAGTACTGGAGTGAACTGGAGAAGAAACAAGTGGAGATCTTACTTTATTATTTTATTATATCCTTGTCTTCACTTGTAAACTTGGTAATATATAAACCAAGTAGTAGCTAGTAATTAGATGAGAATTTTTCCAGAGCTGTTTAGAAAAATCTTGAGAGAAAAATTATCTAGTTTGTACTAGGATGCAGCTGTGATCAAATTCTTAGATCACAGAATTTCTGAAATACCATCTCTGGTGGAACAACAAATCCACCAGAAAAGTTTTTAAAGGTTTATTGTGTTCTTTACATTTGTGTTTGAATATATATCTGTCTGTATCAGCTTAAAGCAATTCACACACTTGTTCATCTTGAACACACAGTCTTTATAAACTGCTCAAAACTTGAAAAAGTTTTGAGATTTACATTCAACCCCCCTTCTGTAAATCTCATTGTTAGTTCTCTAGAAATAACACCTCGCGATACAGAGATTTTACAAACTGAACATATTGTCGCTGGAGTTGTTTAAGGGAGTCCATTATCACCTGACTTTTAACTAGTTCAAAGGCTTCGATTTCTAAGCTCTTGCTACTTAATAATTAGTTGCCTGTAATGAACACATTAAGTCTTAATGCCCGCATAATTAATAAATATTTATATATATTCATTAGTAAGAGAACTTGAAAAAGGTGAAGATGAGAACGGATTAAAACATACCCACATCACAAGGCTTTGTTGTGAGTAATCCAAAGCTCGACGTCCACTAATGAGTTCCAATAGCAGTACACCAAATGCGAAAACATCAGTTTTCTCATCTACTATGCCATGCATCAAGAACTCAGGAGCAAGATAGCTGCCAAATTATGAATTTATAATTATATGAATAAGTAATGAAACCTACATCCACTGATGTACCACTCTAAATGAATAAGCAGGCTCTAGAAAAGAAGACAGATAAACGAACCCAAATGTGCCCTCAAATGTTGACACGGTGTGGTGAGTCCAGTGCTCTGGAAGCCATTTGGCAAGCCCAAAATCACTAATCTGTATAAAACAGTGAAACTATAATGGAAAATCTGATCAAACCCAAGTAAAAAAGTTGAATTCGTGTTATACAAAAAGGAAAAAAAAACATTTCAGGATATGCCGTTTTACCAACTATATATTGATAAAAACTGAACTCGAAAGGCCACCGAGATTAAATGTGAAGGTACCTGAGGTTCAAAGTCCTTTGTAAGCAATATATTTGCAGCCTTGATATCTCTGTGGATAATTCTTCTTTGACCACCTTCGTGAAGATAAAAAAGACCTTCAGCTGTTCCCCTGACAACCTTATACCTAATACCCCATTCTAATATTCTATTTTAAGCTGTAAACTATTCCTGATGTTAAATGTCAACAGACAAAACCACATTTGCACTTTGCAAAGTTCAATTGAAACGTGAACTCTAAAAGACCAAAGATAAGTTCTACCAATCCAGCATCAGGAGATAGCTCCAAAACAAGGTGCACGACTCAGTCGACCCTATAACCAATCAACTTGGCAGCGTGGGGATGGTTGACATGGCCCTGCTAGGAAGTCTCCTATCCAATCCTGAGGAGACCCTTTAGTCAGTTTCTTATTGCAACAAACTGGCCATCTCGCAAACATCCTTTATAAACTTCAGCCTGACCTCCCTTTCCAGTCAGGTTTTCTATAGCCCAAAAATCAGGTTAAGTTAAAAAATTTCAGCATATCATGCACTGTCACTATCTCAACTGACAAGAAAATTTTGACTCTGGGGGAAAATTGTTGGTAGCAGATTGAAGTTGCGAGAGGGTAATATTCTTCCAATGAGGCTTAAAATAGTTCAAATCTGATTCAGTGGGGGGACTTGCTAGCATGTTTTTTCATGCTACTGCTAAATCTTCTAGAAAGATTAAGAGGATGCAGGGTGCCTATGTGTCTCTTTGACTTAGTTTTGATTAATTGCACAATACCGGCCCATCGAGAAGGGGTTTTTGAGAAGTATTGATATTCAAATTCTGAAGTGCTCTCTTTCGTAGAGACACTGTCGGAATCTGAGAAGTCCTCAAGTACCCCTGTTGGTGAGTATACATCTTCTTTTTCTTTATCCATACCTCAAAACTAAATTAACAACAATTAATAGTGACATTTTCGAGGATAACAATTATGAGAACTGTCAAATGCACTAAACAAAAGTTAAAATTCAGCTTAAAGAGTAAAAGTAACAGCATACACAACCAGGTGCAAGTGCAACACAGCTTCCACTTCTAACATAACAATTGATACCTTAAATATTAACCTTAACATAAGAATTGACTAAATCTCAAGAAAAAAATGAAACAAACACACATATCTATAGAAAAAAATAAAATTATCACTTGAATTTTACTTCATTACTATTTATAATGGTCAAAATGCATATGCCTCTATCGAGTCTCGAACCCTTCTCGACCTCTTAATCAGGTAACACTGCAACTGCCTCAAGAGAAATTAAATAAGAACTCCTAAAAACAATGGTGTTCAGAAATTTCCCAACAGATGTTGTAATTAATCAAAAACCATATACCAAAAACACCAAAACACACCAAGAACATACCCAAAATAAAATAGGAACAACTCTCACGAAGAGGAGATTTAATTAACCAAACAAATAATCTAATAAGACAGAAATTCTTGTACAGGGAAAAAGATAATTGAAAAATAAGAGCAAAATAAAGGAAAAGAACATATTTGGGGATTTACATCGTTGAAGACCGATGAAAGCCCTGACAGCTGAGCATTAAAACATTGAATACAAAACTGTAACGAATAGATGGCATACAACTTATGTAAAATCACCAAGTCGGCAAATAACATAGTAAAGGGAAATATGCCATTAGCTTTATCAGAACACCCTATGCATGAAAACTTGAGTAGGAAGTATGACACCTAACATTCACAACTACAAACTCCTAGTCTGATAAGTCGATAATTTCATATGTTCTTTTATGTAATTATCTTATGTTCCATGTAATTATCTTATGTTCCCACATCTGTGAAAATATATAACTTTCACGCCCCAAAGATATCCAGAATAATAAACTCAACGTGGATATTATTTTATGAATGCGCTCATAACACATAAGCAATCTGATATAAAAGAATTCAGAAAAGGACTTGAACCTGATCCCAAGAAGAAGAAGAGTTATAATTTTATCGTCGCAATTGGTTCAATTACGAAAAAAAATCGTCATTTTTGTTCAAGTACTAAGTTCATAGATTTATTCATATTACTTGTAAATAGGTTTATGTTATCAAGTAAACCTCAACCCGTTACGGAGTTACTGGTATGTTCTTACTTTGACCCAAGTGCTATATAAAGTATCTTCTGTCAAGAAGGCTTGGCAGTGCAACGCAGACCGCCTTTTGCTCCTCCTTCCATTTCCATATATTATGTTTCATGTGAACGTGAACCTATATTTAACATCAACTACTACTTGTGGCTTACTACTAACCAATTTAAGTCATAAATAGAAATATATTTCTAAATTGTGATGACTTGCCGGAATAATAACACAAGGATAATAAGTCTTGCATCAACAAGTTTCATCATTTAGCCCCCAAAATAATTATGTTTTAAACATTACATACATTTATCTTTAATGATCAATTCTAAAGCATACAAAATACTAGATAAATTCCAATTCATCCAAACATGCATAAAACGACCAATATATAGTTTTATTAGAATGACCGAAATACTAAATTACATGAATACTCAGGTAACCAACAACTTAAATCGTTTATCACTCAAACTTATTATTATAATTAAAGATAGACCTGAATCCTTTAATACTCAACACTAAATGTTTAACAAACACTTAGACTATCGTCCCACCAAAGGAAGCTTAATTATCCCAGAATTGGGACCGATCCACCTGCGCCGATGATTTGTTGTTGCAGCTGCACATAACAGAGATAATATATCCTTTAAAAATAGAGTAGCAGAAAGGACAATAACAAAAAAATAAAAAAAAATAGTGAAATCTCTAAATGAAAAAAGCGTTTCAATTGCAATCATACATACATATATATATATATATTGTAAAAAAATTCGAAAGCATTTATTTCATAAGAAATACATTGAGTTGCTATAATGCATTTCTCTTATATACAGAGAACCCTCCAAACCAATAAAATATAAAGCAAGTTACTAACAAGTTCAAATTTACATAATAAGATATTAGTGTGAGCATTAGTCTGACAAGTCTATAACACAGAGCACTACTAAGCATATGTATAATTGCAGGTGTTATAACTCGACATTTCAAAAAATACTGTCATAAATTTCAAAACTTGAATGTCTCGCACTAGTGAGTGACCCATCCGATTAGAATAATGATCTTAAGCTCTCGAAAAGATGAACGAAGATTTTTGCTTAAATCACAAAAAAGGAAACGACGAGGCTTAGCTTGAAATGAAAGAAATGTACTTACACTGCAAACCGTCTCCAGCTTGTTTTTGACAAAAACATACTCTTCTTTCATTTTTGGGAGGCATTGGAGACAACTACAACAAAGACAACTTTGATTCGTTACAATATATCAATAATATTATTAGGCTGCAAATTATTAATGACAACAAAACTGATTAATGACACCAAGGACAACACTTTAGAATAAAATTGTGTACACATTTTTAGCATACTTTTCTCATTAAATATTAGGATGACAACCACCACTGCATGCAAATATCTCACAAGTTTTCATGCAAATGTTATTTCCTTTTTATGAAGAGGCGGAAGGGATCCAAACCTGAACAAAGACTATGATGTACCACTGAGAATCTAAAAACCAAATTAATAACCAAATATTTATGTGTACACCGAGTACTCTAACTAAGTAATTTATATTTGGGAAGCATGTCAATTTTCATGAATTGAGCACATCCACATCTATTTTAGCTAAACAAATCTTGATGTACGGACATTCAACGAATCAATTTCTTTTTACTAAATTGGCTGGATTTATGACATTCTTTAAGACTTCCATTATAGAAAAGCAATAATAATCTAATCATGCCTAAGAAAAATATAGGAACTCTGTCGATTATAGCGAGGGTGAGTTCCTACCCTCCAACTAATGTGCATAACGTCAAACTTGTGCAAATTTACTGTATCAACCTTATTTTACTCTATGAAATTGATACACAAGCGAGTTGTTAATATTAACATTGGAACATATTTAATTGAAAATTTTGAATTTTGTTATTATAGTAAAAGTAGGAGAAAAGTAAAACTCACGCTTCATAGTTCTGAGTACTGTAATGATCTTCAAAGGCAAGGCATAGAGTTGTCACCTTTTTAGCACCAATGCTGTTAATCAGGAAAGAAATATGATTAGTCAGATGTATTCTTAAATAATATTAGCTTATAAAGTTGGTTAGTAATAGACACCTTCACATTTACACAAATTATTCTATGAAAAGTGCTTTTAATGATAAAAGAACCTATCTAAATATCTACTCAACCATATTTGAATCTTAGTTGCATTATGTTAAATAAAAATTATGTTATATATTATCACTAGAATAAATAAATAGGGGATGACCTCGTGCTTGAACCCTTCAACCTGTGGACAGCATCATTGAGTTCCCGATTGACATTTTTATGCTCACTGTTAAATTAAATAAACTACTTTTAAACCTAAAATAAATAAATTAAAAAATAGACATAAACAAATAACAGAAAGAAACTGACATTGCAATTTCTAGCTTGTGTGACACACTCTCCCACACATTATCAAAACCATTCGCAAGAACTGAAAGAAATTGCGGATCATCACTCAGCTTTTGCATGTCAAAAAATTGGCGATCCACAGTTTTCTGTAAACAAATCAAGAAACAACAATCGACCATTCAGAATCCAAAATGGTATAAAAATCAAGTAAAATTCACAGCATCCAGCATCAAAGATTAGTCAGATCAACATTTTTAGGGTGAAATTAAATATTTATAGAAAGAAATTCTTCAAAATGAGAGAATTATAAAACCAACTGACCTCGCGATACAGAGATTTTACAAACTGAACATAGTGTCGCTGGAGTTGTTTAAGAGAATCCATTGTCACCTGACTTTTAACTAGTTCAAAGGCTTCGAATTCTAAGCTCTTGCTACTTAATAATTAGTTGCTTTTGAGCAGGAAAATGACTCACGTACAGCTCTAAACTCAAATGTAGCATGTATATGCACTAATTATATTTTAACATCTTATGTTACTCATAATAAATGCTTCAGTTTTAGCATGTAGAATTTGCTAAATATAGTACTCCTAAAATAAGTAGTTAGTAGGTTTGGTGAAATATAATTAAATGTATGCCAATATAGTTAGCTAGCTGACAAACTAATGGTGTAAACAAGTCAGGATTAACATCATTCTATTGGGCCCATCCAAATGATGGTCTCTCCTCCTTGTGGTATCTTCTCCATCATTTCATATGTATTGAAGATATAAGCTTAGGAGTAGAAGAATTGACATAATTTTTTTTCCATGTAAAATACAATGGCAGGAAGTAATGATAGTGTTTTGTAGCCTAAAGTATCTAACTCAGTAACATAGAAAACATTTTGTTATAATTTAATCAAAATTTAAGACAAAGTCAATTTCAAATTATTCATATTTGATGTGGTAACGTAGCTGGCACCATAACTAGTCTTATATAAAATCACCACAAACCAACATTCCAAATCACCTATAAAACCGTCATGTAAATATGCTATATAAAATCATTTTATAACTAGTCTTATATAAAATCACCACAAACTAACATTCCAAATCTATGCTTCTAAAATGACAATTGTTTCAGATAAACACAGTCATAAGTCTAACTCGCATCGAGATTAAGTATTGATAATGAGTTCTGGGGAAATAAAATAAACAACATACAACATTAGATATTAATTGTATGTGCATCATGTAAACATATGTTACAAACCTACAATTTACAATATTATCATCAAGAATTGAACTATTTACACGAACAAAGTCATTGAATGCCTGATTGTGTCTATAATTAACTAAAGTGGTTCGATCCATTAGGGTAATATATACATATCAAAGATAACATCATCAACTCAACCAAAAATAGATATATAATTCTTTTGATATCTACCTGGATATTTACTATATGGACTTTTGGCATGGGCTATAAAATATGTTCTTGATAGCTAGCCAGAAAAAATATGATTTCAAATAAGCCATTCATGCAGAGGCCTCTGTTTAGGCCTGTTAACAACATTTGAGTTCCGAAATGCGGTAAGATGATGATTCTCAGCATCAAAAAGTTCTTCATAGCACCTCCTCCAATATGATGACTTTCTACATCTTTTCACCATCTCCAAGCTCATATGGTCGCCTAAGGAAATGAGCATGTCATCCCTAGTCCTACAGTATCTAGATTCTACATAAAATGAAAAGACTGAATATTGTTTTCATACATCTCCTTGAGATCACTATCTAGTACTAAATTTTTATCCAACGAAGTTTACTGCAGTTTTGATCTTACTTTGTTTGAATTTACTAATGATTTATTTGAGTTAAGGATCGGTATGTGCCTGACTCATTCGAGGACGCCTGATAGATGACTGATGCACACACAGAAAGGCAGATAAAACTACGAGGTTCATCTGTAGGCCGTAGTCAAAAAGTAAAGGATCAAAAAAATCTCTTATGTCATTCTTCTTGAGCAAATGCTTTGACTGTATTAAACACATTAAGTCTTAATTGCCGTATAATTAATAAATATTATATTCACTAGTAAGAGAACTTGAAAAAGGTGAAGATGAGAACGGATTAAAATATACCCACATCAGTTTTCAATAGCAGTACACTAATGAGTATACTTGATCCCAGAAGCTTTAAATGTAAGAAACCAACCCATTTAGTTAGGAGCACAAGTCGAATCATGACTTCTGGTCAGAACAGAGGCAGTTTGAGTGAGGAGCACTTTTAAGCTTAGAAAGTGGTGTCATTGATAGTCCCTCATTAGGCCTTGCTTAGCATTGATACTAGGGAGTTTGTGGGAGGTTTTTCAAGCCATAGTTCAAGGTTTTAGAGTTAAAACCAAGGGTATTAAGTGAGTTCAAAACAGGGCAGTTTGAGTGTCACTAGGACAGGGGAGAGCTATCTTTGAGAGTAGGCCCAAGGAGGCCTAGGCTGAACCTTGGTGTCATTCCAAGTGCACAAGTTAGATTTAGGACCTGAGATTCCGCTGTAGAAATTTGAGTGTCAAACCTTGAGTGGAAAGGGGTTCTTTGTCACTTAGTACCCTTCGGTGTCACCTAAAAGTTGCACTTAGGAGCATGTTATCCTTGCACTTAGATTTCTCATCCTTAGAGGTGAGGCCTAAGTTGGCCATTAAGTCTAACTGTTAGTAAGAGGTCGGTAGAGGTTAGGCTATAGGTGTGCCTAAGTGAAATGGAGTTTGGCTAGGAAAGGCACTTCAAGTTTTGAGAGCTAGTTGGGTTGCACTAGACTAGGTAGCACTTCGAGTCAATCGTGTTGGTTGAGTAAGATCATTCAAAACTCAATAGCGCACCATTATATCCAATTTGTATATTATGTTATTAAATGTGTTATGTGATCCTAGATGATTATTTGAGCATAATAAGTGATGAGTAAAGAGTCAAATGTGTAGTTAGGCCTAAGTGCCAATATGTTTTGAAATCTTTAACTAGGATGGAGTCTCTGTGAGAATGTATCTCGATGAGGCCTTATATTTTGTGTAGTTTCAGGAAAAGGTAGTAAACTTGTCGTCAAAGTCGAGTAGTGCTCCCGGTTGCTTCCACGATCAAGACGAGAGTTAGTCCAGCCTTCTTAAGGCAAGTGTACTGCACCTTTCTTGATATATTACAAGTTTCCTGGACTTCCTTGATATATTGCAAGTGTTTCTCCCTTGTCAATCCTATTGTTGTGCAAGTGTCATAAACCTTTCTTGAGATACTATGCAATTGTTTTGCACTCACTTATCGTTCTAGTAATGTTTTCCTTAAGATATAAGGTATATTGCAAATGTACTGTAACAACCCAAATCCGGGGTCAAGATTTGGTGTCACGAAAACAGTATTTACATAAAACAAAAGAATATTCAATTAACCCCTTAAATCCGGATCGTTTACATGTTATGGTGTGAAACAAGAATCTACCTCTTTACAACTCACAATAACTAGAATACAAGTGTAAATACCTTTGAACTAATGCTCGTGTCATATTCTTCTAACTTCTTCCACTTCTCGCAACGGAGATTTCTCGAACTTCTGTTGTCTATCTAAGCTATTCATTTTTATCCTTATCTGTTTCTGGCAGAAATAAGAATTGACAAAGCAAGAGTGAGCCAAAAATGCCCAGCAAGTATATAATTTGAGTTCAAATATTAATACCAAAGGAAAAACTCCCGAAAAAAATCTTAAAACAATTTTGAACAATTCTATTTATTTTGAGTGAGTGAGCGAATATACATTGGTTGTCACCAGCCTTTAACTAAAATCCAAAAATGACAAGCGATTCCCCGATTCATCTCTTGAATCAGGGTTTTGTCGAGTTTTGGAATCATAAAACCATTCGAGAGATAATGTCGTTAATGGCGATTAACAACAAATTAGACGGGACACTAGTTCGCATCTATATTCTGCTGATCAGTTAGAATATAATGCAGATCTATATCTCAATATATAGATCCAGTCGGTCCCCGGGCACTACGGCCCATCTCGAGGCACCAGTCATATCCCGGTCCTCAGGATTAAGTAGAACTCAATCCCCAAAATATCATTATCCAGCCCATAGAGTGTTTTGATGTCACATCATTTTGAATTCAAAATATCCCAATTCAGGGTTCGCAAATAACCCGAAAGAATGGGTATTTGCTCAAGAGAGCAATCGAATTATAGGAACAAGAATAAAAGAACATGCATAATCAGAGTAATTGCGGCGAAATGTAAAGCATTTAACTATTCTGAATTTAGAATAGGAACGAAGAAATAATTGCAGTAATTTAAAAGAAAATTAGGAATGCTTGCAGTATTTAAAAGAAAAATCCAGAATACTTGCCTCGATAAGCTTTAACCACTATTATCAGTTGACTTTTAAATTGCCTTGAACGTTTGGCTTTATCGTCCAACCACTATCCTATTCTGGATACAATCATATCCTTCACATCCTTCAATTGGAATCTTGTTGAGTCTGATAATTAATCACTGATCATTCCTAGTCCAACGTCAAATATCGGGTCTTCCGAATAGGACCTACAGGGTTGAAATATCTTAATTCAGATAATCATTTTATTTGACTTAACACCACCATCCTATTCTACCCATACACTTTTGTAACCCAGCTCGTATATATATGCATTATCGAGATACACATAGCAGTTATGGTTCATATTTTCGAAATCTGGTTCGGTGTTTATTTTCGGAAAATACGCATACTCGTCGTTTTGGAAAAACAGGTAATCATTTATTTATAAATTATTTTGTCTCAATCGTAATTAAGTTCGTATAATATAACTATATATATATAGTGATTCGACGTCTCCGATAATTATAGGTTACGTTCCTGTATTTTCGGAATTAATTTCCCGAAAATCGGCAGTGTCTCCTTTATTTATCGGCCTACCCGTCGAATCAATCCGACGTCAATCACAACAACAATCCAATCACAACAACAACATCCAACCACCATTCGCAATCCCAATTCACCGACACAATTCAGTTGTTAATTATTTTCATTCGTATTTTTATTCGTATTATTTTATTTTATTCGTATTTTTCATTTCACAATTAATTTTTACCAAACTAATTTTATTTAATTAATAAATGTAGGACTCAGATAAAAATCATCAGGAAAAAGGGGTCGCTTCGCCGGAGTTGGGCCGGCGGCAACCGGAAACTTAAAAGAAATAGCAACCGAACAGGGTTAATACCTCCACACAGACACACACGCACACTGGACACAAGCACACCACAATAACACACACACAAACGCGCACAAAACGCGCGCATATACAGCCAGATGGCCGGAGAATCGAGCAGCATACCGGAACAAAGGCGGCGCTGGAATAATTCACCAGAAAACAGAGGAAAGGCAGGGGATAAGAAAGAGAAGAAAAAAGAGTAAAGAAAGGAAGAGATTAAAAAAAGAAAAGGAAGTACAGAGAGATTTGAGAGAGATTGAAGAGAAAGAGTGAGAGAGAGAGAGAGATAATTGAGTCGAGAGAGATTGATGGAGGCGGTGGCAATTGTTATGGCAGGATAAAGAAGGGAAAAAGAAAAAGAAATGAAGCCCTTATCTGATTTTTACTCCGTAATTACAGATTCAACGAATAATTTACGGGTAAGATAACCCGAAACTTTTATGAAAATAACTTTAGAATTTCCGGGGTACTTAAATACTAATAAATAAAATGTTCAAAAAAAAAAGTTTATAAACCATTTTTGGGATCGCATATCAGACCTGTATTTGATGAGTTAACGAATACACGTGCGGTTAAATACAAGTTAGAAAATTTCTGAAACAATTTTAAAATTCTCGAAATATTTAAAAGTTAATAAAATAAAATTTTC
This sequence comes from Apium graveolens, assembly GCF_009905375.1. Taxonomy (NCBI): domain Eukaryota; kingdom Viridiplantae; phylum Streptophyta; class Magnoliopsida; order Apiales; family Apiaceae; genus Apium; species Apium graveolens. Next base: position 39,106 of record NW_027418212.1, on the reverse strand, counting down.
ATGATTTTTGAAGTATTCTAGAATTAGATATTGATTTTACAATTAAATGTAATCTGAAAATTATTCAGAGATAAATAATCAATAAAATATTGATTTCTAAATTTTATAAACTCCTAAAAATAAGAAATAAAATTATAGAGCAACAAAAATAATTTTAAAAACAATTTAACATTTATAAGAATAATTATTCAGTAAAATTACTTAAAAATGAATTACATTCATGTACCTCGATAATTAATTATAAAATTAATCTTCGCATCCAACAAACCACAAACAATTAGTAATACAGCAAAGCATAGCTGACAGAACCATCACATGTTTTATTTATTAATAATTCAATAATTACATTTACAGATCGGATCTGAAAATAGGTTACTTAGCCGTTAAGTAACTAAAAAGACGATATAATTTTAATACCCAATTTGGATAATTATCAAAACAGACCTTCTTATAAAACACTTTATACAAAAATAAGGTAATAATGTCTCGCCTTTTGAGAATATGGATTCTTATCGATATATAAAATGATTTGCGTATTGAAAATTTCACACCGGGACTCGTACAGGTCAAACCGTACCCCGGATTGAAAAAGTCAAAACACGAAAAGTGTTCAGAATTATCAGATTAGGTTAGGAAGGAGTTTTCGGAAGAGTTTCGGGTTGTAAAAACGTAAAAAAGATTGAAGTGGGACAATTTCTGATTCTGAAGATTAATTTTATAATTATGTAAAATAATCTTTATTAATTCTATAAATCCTTATAAAATCATATGGTAATCCAAAAATTACCAGAAAAATACCAAAATTATCTATATTTAATTGTGGATAATTAAAAATTAAAATATCCACATTTTCATCAGAAATAAACATCCAATATTCATATCAATTATCAAATAATTCACCAAAATTCACATAAAAATCATATAATAATTATTTACTGATAAAAATTATATAATGTTTCCCAGACGTTACATCCTTCCCCCCTTAAAAAGATTATGTCCTCAGAATCATGCTAAGGAACAAACCATGATATTTTCCAAGTATCTTTCTTATAATTTCTCAGTCCTCATCACCTTAATCATAATTCAACGGCCTTTTACCGTCATCAAATTTATCAGTTGCTCATGCAATCCCTAACTCAATCTTTACTTCATACATTTGGAGCTAAATTACTCCTCGCAGTCATACGCACCTGAATGTCTTATGGACTCGTTATACCTGTGACAACAAGACCAACTCATTCACAATCGTTCTATCTATCTCACTATTTCAAAGGACTAACTTAATTTACACTAACCTTCTTTTCTTTCTAATTCTAATAGATCGTGTTCATGAAATTTCTATTTTCACTGACCGTTCTACTTTACGTTTAAGGCCCCTTTCTCTTCGATTAGCCTGACCCATGATCGTTTTCAATCGTATTCGAGCATCCTTAATCGATCTCTTACATTTTCTATTCGTCTACGCCCGATATACTAAGCTCATGATGTTTGATGCTTCGGAATGTTCTACATTTATGCAAAACTGAAAAGGAAAATCTCGGTAATTGCATCTACTCACCATTTGGTAGCATACTTCTATTTCTTTTCAATCACTATCAAGTAGCTTCATCAAGCAAGAATCTCTTACTATTTGAAAGAAAGTACATTAATTTGGAACGGAATGAATTAGGACTTTATTCAAAATCCGGTCTCTTGGTACTAATACTCATTTTGTTGTCATATCAAATTAGATATCAACACGAACTTTGATGCTCACAACGTCCCATACTGAAGTCAACATCAATCATCTGTATTAATACCACTTTTGATATTCAACAACAAAGTAAGTATCAACATAACCCAGAAGACGGATCAAAACCTATTCTTCAATTTCCAACTTTTTCACTTCTTTTAACCATTTCCCAACAATCTTAATGGTATTCACTCTTTTCTTTCTATTTGAAACAGCTGCTCTTAAATGGACCTTTCCTGTTTTGTATTTACCCACACACTGGAGCTCATAATCAATTATAACCAGAATTCATATCTTTGAGGCTGAGAATGCAGCTGCTATTTTCCAACTCTTCGCAAGCATATTTTTAGGCGTTCAACTTGGTCTTCCTTAGTCTTTGAATTAGCGAGGATGTTATCAATAAATACAATTACACTATCCAAATACTCCTGGTACATTATGTTCATTTAATTTTTAGACTTACAATTTTTGATAATCGACGCATAACCTCATACCTCCATTCTCTTTTTCCATGACCACTTTTGTGCACAGCGCAAAATACTCTTTATTTCATTGTTCTTTCATTCCACCTTCCTGAAGTTTCCTTCACTTATTATTTCATCCCTATTGAGTTGACGATACAGGGCTTTTGACACCAGCTTGACTTTGTGCGGTAACCGACGAGAAATTTTTACCTCATTCCCTGAGATAATCTGGGTAAAGCATTCGCTTGAACTTCTGGGACTTCATTTTAAATTTTAAAGAATTCCGACATGAGATTCATTGCAACGTTCTTCTCTAGCAGTTCACCATCAATACCTTTGTTTAATCATCCCTGCTTACATGCATTTTTGGAACGAATTCTTATCTCCCACTATTGACGTTTCACCTCATTCTCCTAACAGTTCGGGCACAACTGACGTTCCCAACTTGCATATTTCCTGGATTATTTTATAAAATTTCTTTATCATCCAATTGATTCCATTTCTTTTCTTTATTATTTCTCCATTCACATTAATCATTATCTCTTTTAAACATAACGAATTTCTTTTTCTTAGTATTATTAATCTGTTTATTATTGGATAGGTCATTTCTGGAGTTCACACTGGAATGAAGGCTTTTTATTTATAATATTTAAATTCTTACTAAAATAATTATCGAATTTCATCGGTAGCTATTTTCTTAGCCTTGCTTAACTCATCACAGATCGCGTGTTTGACTTCTCCTCATTGATCAACATTTCTTTTCCCTGAGTTCACATGCAGACTTCATCAGTCTCCGTCTTTAATTGGATGCTTGAATTTGCGAGCTTTCCGTTATTTTACAGCAACCTCCATTCAATCACCGTTCAAAAGGAGTGTACATTCAAATCTTCCATTAATTTGTCATTCGATACGGGTATACATCCAAGTGTTGGGAACCACGGACTTAGGGTGTTACTACGTTTTAAAATAAAGATTACGAAAAGAGGATTACCTTGTTAATGGTTAATTCCACGCTCTTCTATTGTATTCCCAAATTCCCTTGAGCGAAGTGTGGCCTCCGTCTTCTCAATTATCCTCTCTTCTTGCTCCTTGGTGGCTACAATATGTTTTCACACAATTCCAAGCAAGAAGAGAATAAGAATATATATAGGCTACAATAGGGACCATGGATAATTAGGTTGGGCCTTCTAATTACATCTTGAGCCTAGCCCAATGTAATTAAATATTAATTCAATTCACTAAAGAATTAATATTTGCACTACCTTTCCTAATACCGTAATTTAATTAATTCGGTTCCAATATTATTTGCTTATTAAATTCCCAATGTTTAAAATATCATATGTCCATTAATTAAATAAATTACTGATAATTTATTTAATTAATATATTTTATCCTTGATCATCCACTCAACCTTTATTTAATTATGCCAGAATAAATTCCACCTGCAGGGTTTCACATAATTAAATCTTTTTGAGCTTTCAAGGGGACATCATTAACTCGAATATTATCAGGACATGGATTCCTTCAATAAATAATATCCACCATGTATATAATTCCATCACCTAAAATATAATGATATAATTCAAAAGAATTATTTCATATATAAATCAAAGCATGTAAATAATATACACGTGTCAATTACTATTTCCGGATTAAGAACCTAAGCATTAATAATAACATAGAATCTTAGTTCTCCTTCTTAATCAGTATTAAGGGAACAATTCTAAATTTGATCCTGTTCAATATACACAAAGTATACTAGTATTATTTATTAGTCAATATAAACTAATCTAAATAATACTACAGCCATACCAGTGGATTGTCCAACACCACCTGTGCTGTGAACCTTATTATATTATATAACCGTATTCAACAATCTAATATTCTGTATCCCATTTGATACTAGATTGTTCACAATATATAATATTAGACAACATGTAAACATTCAAATGATTCTCAAATAAACTGGCCAGAAATAAATGTACATACTTCAAATAAATATTTTCAGTATACACTAACAATCTCCCACTTATACTCAAAATATTCTATGTGTACATCAGTGTTTATTTAATCCACTATTACATAAAAATCTATGTGTCCATCCATCTGACTCCTATCGCTTCCACATGCTTGTCAAAAACCTTGGTTGGCAAGCTCTTTGTGAAAGGATCTGCTCGGTTGTCTTCTGATGATATGTGAGCCACAACTATATCCCCTCGCTTTACGATTCCTCGTATGAGATGATACTTACGTTCAATATGTTTAGCTGCTTTGTGGTCTCGCAGTTCCTTTGAATTTGCCACAGCACCAGTGTTATCACAATACACCGTCAAGCTCCTAGGAAAATTAGGTACCACATCTAAGTCCAAAAGGAAGTTCCTGAACCATACAGCCTCCTTGGCAGCCTCAGAGGCCGCCTTGTACTCGGCCTCCATGGTGGAGTCTGCAATGCATTTCTGCTTTACACTCCTCCATATAACGGCTCCACCTCCCAAAGTAAAAACATATCCCGAGGTTGATTTCCTCTTATCCCTATCTGATTGAAAATCTGAATCAGTATATCCCAAAGGAAATAGATCTGAGGCCTTGTAAATTAACATATACTCCTTAGTCCTTCTCAGGTACTTGAGTATAGTTTTTACTGCACTCCAATGTTCCTGACCTGGGTTCGACTGATATCTACTAACCATGCCTACAGCAAAGCAGATGTCAGGCCTCATACATAACATAGCATACATTAAGCTTCCACATGCTGAAGCATAAGGAACTGCTTTCATGCTCTCTATATCCTTAGGTGTCGAAGGACACTGCTTCTTAGATAGAGCAACTCCATGCTTAAAAGGTTAAAAACCTTTCTTAGAGTTCTGCATGTTAAAACGAGCTAATACTTCATCAATGTAGAGCTCTTGAGATAAAGCCAACATCCTTTTTTTGCGATCCCTTATAACTTTGATCCCAAGGATGTATGCCGCTTCACCTAAGTCCTTCATGTCAAATTGTTTGAACAACCATGCCTTTACTGATGACAACATCTCAACATTGTTTCCAATGAGTAAAATATCATCTACATATAGTACTAGAAAAACCACTGCATTACCTTCACTTCTCTTATACATGCACGATTCGCTTAGACTTTGATCAAATCCATATGACTGGACTGCCTGATCAAAATGAATATTCCAGTCTCTAGAAGCTTGTTTAAGTCCATAAATAGACCTCTTAAGCTTACATACCAGATGCTCTTGGCCTTCCTTAATGAATCTTTTTGGTTGCTGCATATAGATGGTTTCTTCAAGACTTCCATTAAGAAAAGCTGTCTTGACATCCATTTGCCAAATCTCATAATCGAGATGAGATGATATAGATAAAAGAATACGGATTGACTTAAGCATGACTACTGGTGAAAAGGTTTCCTCATAATCGATACCTTCTTTCTGAGTATACCCTTTCGCAACAAGTCTTGCTTTCCAGGCTTTCACCTTTTTATCTAATCCCCTCTTTTTCTTGTAGATCCACTTACATCCAATAGGTTTTATACCTTTGGGTGGTTCCACGAGCTCCCAGACCTGATTAGAATACATTGATTCTATCTCAGATTCCATCGCCTTTTGCCAAAGATCTGCATCTTTGTCTTGTACTGCCTCTTCGTATGTACGGGGATCATCATCATGTTCACCAGGGACCAAGTCTGAAGACTCTCCCAAAAACATGAATCTATCAGGCTGTTGAACAACCCTCCCACTACGACGAGGCACTGGTATGGTATTAGTGACAGGTTGTACATTATATTGTGGTTGTTCTACTTCTACTACAGCTTCATGGGTATTATTTGTCCCTCCCACTAGTTCCTCTAAAATGACACTACTCATGGGTTTGTGATTCATTATATAGTCCTCCTCCAAGAATCTTGCATTGGTGCTAACAATGACATCCCGATTCTTCGGACTATAAAATAAATATCCTTTCATTCCCATGGGGTAGCCTACAAACAACCTTACTTCTGTACGAGATTCTAACTTAGTCGCGTTCTTGTTCAGCACATGTGCTGGACAACCCCATATTCGAATATGTCATAGACTCGGTTTATCCCCGATCCACAATTCTAAGGGGGTTTTAGGAACCGACTTAGAAGGTACTAAGTTCAGAAGATAAGCTGATGTCTCTAAGGTATGTCCCCAAAACGACTTGGGTAAATCCGAATAACTCATCATCGATCTAACACTCTCTAAAAGAGTTCGGTTCCTTCTCTCTGCTACACCGTTCTGCCGGGGTGTGCCTGGTGCAGTTAACTGGGATTCTATCCCATTTTCTGATAAATATTCCCTAAATTCTCCAAGCAAGTATTCGCCACCACGATCTGATCGTAGTGAATTGATACTTTTATTAAGTCGCTTCTCCGTTTTAGCTTTGTACTCTTTGAACTTATTAAAGCACTCAGACTTACGGTGTAACAAATAAACGTACCCATATCTAGAATAATCATCAATGAAAGTGATGAAATATTCAAAACCACCTCTTGCTTGGATATTCATGGGTCCACATAAATCAGAGTGAACCAATTCTAACAGTTGTTTGGCTCTATTCCCTTTTGCCTTGAAAGGCCTATTAGTCATTTTACCTTCCAAGCAGGATTCACAAACTGGAAATGGCTCCACTGCCAATGAGCTTAAAGGCCCGTCTACTACCAGTCTTTGAATCCTCCTCAAGTTAATATGACCTAATTTTAAGTGCCAAAGATATGTTTGGTTCAAACTAGAAGGTTCCTTTCTTTTAGTAGAGTTAGAAGATGTGTTGTTCAATTCCCTAAATTGCAGTTGCAGTGCAGGTTGACTAGGATTAATTATATACAAATTGTCTTGTAATGTACCAGAACATATAATTCGTTTATTCATCATAATAGAAACATTACGATCCAAACAAACATTATAACCATCCAAAGCAAGTTTAGAAACCGAAATTAAATTCCTTTTAAAAGAAGGTACATAAAGACAATTGTTCAAAACCAAAATTCTATCAGAACCAAAAGATAAATGAATAACTCCTACTGCAACTACAGCTACTTTCGTAGCATCTCCCATGAACACGTATATCTCACCATCTCTAAGCATTCTGGATAGTTGAAACCCCTGCATAGAATTACAAACATGATCAGTGGCTCCTGTATCTACACACCAAGTGCTCGTAGATATAGCCGCTATAAATGTTTCTGTAACTAGAGAAAGAGACATACCAGTATTGTTTGTCTTCTTAGGAAGAGGACAATCCTGTTTCCAGTGACCTGACTGTTTGCATCTGAAGCACTTTCCCTTAGGCTTTTTCACACCACCCTGAACTCCCACTGCCTTCACAGCTTTCTGTGTCTGAGCCTTTTTCTTCTTCTTAATACCTTTCGGCTTAGAGGAAGAACCTTTCTCAGCCACATTCACTTGAACACTCTGCCGAAATAATCCTTCAGCTGCCTGAAGTTCTGTCAGCAGTTCCGCGAGACTATACTGCCTCTTGTTCATGTTGTAATTCAAGCGGAACTGCTCAAAACTCTTGGACAAGCTCATAAGGATAATGTCAATCTGGGTTTCCCCGTCAAGTTCAGCACCAAGGATCTCTATCTCATTCAGATGAGATATCATCTTGAGAACATGATCCCTTACAGGTGTGCCTTCAGCCATCTGAGTGTTCATTAAAGCCTTCATGGCCACTTGCCTAGCAGCCCTATTCTGATCTCCAAAAAGTTCCTTGAGATTAAAGAGCATATCCGAAGCAGTGGCCATAGACTGATGCTGATGCTGCAAAACACCACACATTGCTGCCAGAATGTAACATCGCGACATTTCATCAGCCTTAATCCACCGTTTATAATACTCTTTCTCATCTTCAGGAGCATCAACAGCAGGTTGTTCAGGCTTGGGTTCATAAGTGCAAAACTTGTACTCCTCAGCAGTCAACACAATGTCCAAATTTCGTTTCCATTCAATATAGTTAGGTCCGGTAAGTTTGTTATCCTTAAGTATGGTGAATAGTGGATTAAAACCCATTTTATCCTGAGAATCATGCATAAAAATATCACATAAATAAGGGTGCATTAATTATTAAGATTTATTGATTCCTCTAACAATTATTAAAATTTAATGCACTAATATATAAACACCATAAGCTTCTGGTACGCCACGATGTGTGACATGTATACCACCTAATTTTGTTTAAATGTTACTTCGGTCCTATTACTAAACAATATGCCACGTTGGGGTGGACTATATTATTTTTCATAGCTAAGTGTATACCATCATCAAATCTTAAATTATTTGAAATCTATGGAACTTGGTACGCCACGATGGGTGGCGTGTATACCTTCCAATATTCGTAATTTTGCCTTGAATAGAATACTTCAATTCAATATTCATCAATGGTTTGATTTCCAGGTAGTGGAAGAGTCACATCGGTCTCGCTTAAAACCCACAGCCTTACAAGTTCGATGAACCCGTTTTTGACAAAATCGCACCAAATCAGAAATAAAGAAAATCCGTATTTATTCCTTTCAAAATTTATTAATTTAAGAAGTTTGTTCTAGTAATTACTATAACATTCTAGACACCATAAATTACATGCCACGATGGGTGACGTATATATAATTTATATTCGTCTTTATGTTAAATTACCTACAACCAATAATGGAGACCATGAGATTTAATTTCATATTAATTCCCTCTCCCACTTAGAATTTTTTTTATTAAAATTGAGGAATTTTAAAATTAAATGGGGCCCTATGTTGTTATAATTATGTCTAATCATGCATTCAAAATACACATAAAATTTTAGCAACATATAACATTTAATTAAAGCAATAAATAAAATTTATGTTCATGTCGTCCTAATTAAGTTAAACATGCAATTTTAAAAGAATTACACACATAATTAACGACACACATAATCAATAAATTAAAGCAATAATTAAAATTTAATGGAAAAAATTAAAATAAATTTTCCACTATTATGGCCCTTGAAAAAAAATCCAGCTCTCAAAAAAAATCTGCCCCAAGCGCGCCCAGCAGCTCTAGCAGCCCCAGCAGCCCCAGCAGCCCCAGCAGTCCCAGCTGCCGCAGCAGCCCCAGCAGGCCCAGCTGCCGCAGCGGCCCCAGCAGCCCCAGCTGCCGCAGCGGCCGCAGCGCGCGCGCGCCTGTTGCTTTTCTGTGAGTTTTGTTTTGATTTTGTTCGATCCAAACATCAACAGCAGCCCCTTGTAATCGCACAGCGGAACAATTACAAAAAAAAATAGATCTAATACAAAACTAATTTTGTAAAATCTATTCTAACACGATCAACCCTCGTGTAAATTACAACCACGATTAAACCACGTGGAAACCAAAACAAAAATTAACCCCGATTAAACCACGTGGGATCCAAACACATAATTAAAATATATATGGCCATAATAGTGGATTAACAACCTGCATCAAAACCAATACAAGCAAAACACTATATACACGCATATATAATTATGACATGGACATTATATCATAAAACGTAGAACCCATTACCAGGCTCTGATACCAATTGTTGGGAACCACGGACTTAGGGTGTTACTACGTTTTAAAATAAAGATTACGAAAAGAGGATTACCTTGTTAATGGTTGATTCCACGCTCTTCTATTGTATTCCCAAAATTCCCTTGAGCGAAGTGTGGCCTCCGTCTTCTCAAGTTATCCTCTCTTCTTGCTCCTTGGTGGCTACGATATGTTTTCACACAATTCCAAGCAAGAAGAGAATAAGAATATTTATAGGCTACAATAGGGACCATGGATAATTAGGTTGGGCCTTCTAATTACATCTTGAGCCTAGCCCAATGTAATTAAATATTAATTCAATCCACTAAAGAATTAATATTTGCACTACCTTTCCTAATACCGTAATTTAATTAATTCGGTTCCAATATTATTTGCTTATTAAATTCCCCATGTTTAAAATATCATATGTCCATTAATTAAATAAATTACTGATAATTTATTTAATTAATATATTTTATCCTTGATCATCCACTCAACCTTTATTTAATTATGCCAGAATAAATTCCACCTGCAGCGTTTCACATAATTAAATCTTTTTGAGCTTTCAAGGGGACATCATTAACCCGAATATTATTAGGACATGGATTCCTTCAATAAATAATATCCACCATGTATATAATTCCATCACCCAAAATATAATGATATAATTCAAAAGATTTATTTCATATATAAATCAAAGCATGTAAATAATATACACGTGTCAATTACTATTTCCGGATTAAGAACCTAAGCATTAATAATAACATAGAATCTTAGTTCTCCTTCTTAATCAGTATTAAGGGAACAATTCTAAATTTGATCATGTTCAATATACACAAAGTATACTAGTATTATTTATTAGTCAATATAAACTAATCTAAATAATAATACAGCCATACCAATGGATTGTCCAACACCACCTGTGCTGTGAACCTTATTATATTATATAACCGTATTTAACAATCTAATATTCTGTATCCCATTTGATACTAGATTGTTCACAATATATAATATTAGACAACATGTAAACATTCAAATGATTCTCAAATAAACTGGCCAGAAATAAATATACATACTTCAAATAAATATTTTCAGTATACACTAACACCAAGTCCTTCCTGGAACGCTATTGCAGATGATATAATCTCTTTGCTTTATCTTGAACCTTCAGTTCTTAAAAATATTCTTCTTACTAGCATGTACCAGTAACTTTATGTTCCTCTTATTTATCGAAAAGTGCGTATTCTTCTGGATCAAACCTTGCACCTGTTTGTAGTAACATTATGTTAATTGTACTAAGCTTTCAATTTATGTTAACGCCATTACTTTTCCAAATTTCTTATCGCTTTAATTTCGGATCTGAAAATCATGTTAGAGCTTGACTACATCTAATTGGAATCGATCTCCATTTAACTAACCATTAGTTGGCAAGGTTGATCAATTAACTCCCTTAAATGATCACTTAAACCAAGTGCTGACTAGTTAACTGGTATCAAAGACCAATTATATAAAGTCGGTTTGGTCATAACAACTTTCTCAAGAACCGAGATCGCAATTATTTGTAGTACTAACGAGAACGATAATATACTTCTTTGCTCTTAACTATAGGGTAATTTCTGAAAATTTTGGTAGCACTTCCCCTATACCATTGAATACCAGTCGGACTCAAGCCGACATCCTCAATCAACCAAACCGTCCATAATCATATCTGTCCACTCCCATCAACCACATCCATCCATTCAACACAATTCAGATTATATCGTTTTGATCAGCATATGTATTATTAATTGGCATAACATATATCTTTTTTTTAATTGGGAAATTGGGTCTTACACCAACAATGATTAATATAACCATACCCTTCTCAGTCCATTCAAAATATTACGAATTGTTATTAATGAACTTAAGGTTTGATTTTATAATTCTTTTAATTTATTTTTGACCTTTATTAATCGGTTTATCTTTTAATAACTGTGCATGGTCTTCATTATTACCGTCACAATCTGGTAGAAGCTCAATCGTTAGATCATTATTTCTTGAAAAGTTTCACAATTGAGTCACCATTGCTTCATCTCCACTTATGGATTCGCATCGAACTTTCGTCACTGACCCGGGTATGAGCATTGAATTCACAATCACTTATTTACGCAAGTTAGAGAACTTCACAATTTCTTGAAGAACACGTTCAAAGTTTGATTACATTTAAGATTTCTTCCATCTTGAATCTTTACGACAAGTATCTTCCAGTGACGAAGGGATGTTTCACGTAGTAATTGCATATCTGAGTCATTGTTCAGAATTCCCTTGATCTTCGATTATCATCCTGCCACTTGCTTGCTTTGTCAGACGCACACCACCTTACTTCCTTATTTTGTAGTTAAGGTACGATTCGCTAACCATTCATTTCGCGTCGAAATCCTCTGGATTGAAGTGCATCACGTTAACGCAATCTACCATACTGACGAGATCCTCGTAACACGAACAACTGTCCGATTTGATGTATTTTCCATGACCGCGTTGTCGGTGTATCCATTTTTCCTTGCTCGCAAATGTCCCCCATTTATCGGCTTGCAATCATATTCTCTTTCGACACGTAATTCTACCTGTCGCACGGGACTATTCTATTTCTTTTGTAATCGTCAGAGAACAAACTCGATGCAAGAGGAGAGTTTGTGAATATGATTTGGATTGAAAACTGAATAGGGAATAACAATGCCACAAACGATTGGGAGAATTTGTAAATCAGAAAATTGAAGGAAGAAAAATGAGTGAAGAATGAGACAACCATATTCATACTCAAGATGGCCAGTCTTTCATACTATATGGCATACAGCACATGATTAGGTGGCGTCCCACCCGACTCTTCGTCATTTCGACAAAGCGTCATATCACAACACTGTTATCTCAATCCGGACTCAAGGATTTGAGAAGAGAAACAATTCAGAAGAAATACAGGAATTTTTCTTTCATTTTTGCCTCATATAATTTATCAACAGGAGAAGCTCATACATATTCAAGAATCAAGAAAAACATATACTACCGTATTAGAATAAAGGATGTTAGTGTCGATCACCTTACATGCTTTGCCTACATCTTCCTTCAGGATCATTCGGATACAGGTTTACGATTTAAGTTACCTCATTGCTTCGAAATGATGCCTGGAAATACCTTCACACCAAATGCTTCAATAATTTGAGCTTAATCGCGTCCTCCCGAAATTTATAATCACTGCTTCAGATCTCTTCTATGTCACGTAGAATAACCGTCGATCACGCAACGCCTCAATTTCGTCGATAGAAATATGATTCTTCTCCAACCATCTAGAAGATTCTTTCATTTTTTTCAATCACCCTTAACCGCTCAAATCACAAATTTCGTTAAATTTTTAACAATTTTATAAATTGGGTAAATAATATTTTAACATATTGATTCAATTACTGATTTTATTAAACAAAGTTTACTTTCGTCTTTCACGAAAAACTTTAAACTTTCTTCCTCTTGGTGGGTCTACTTGATCCTTCGGACTAACATCACTTATTCTAATTACATTCTTCTTTTAGGTCATTTTCTGTTTATAATAACAAGAACTTAAGTAGTAATTCGATAACCAAATTGTGAAACTTATTTTATGCAAAAAAATTCTAAAAGTGATTAAGAAATATTTTTTTTCCGACATCTCATTTTTAAGTTTTGGAAATCAAATATTTGGTTGTCATTACTATATAAGTTACTTGCTATTTTTATGATTTACCCATTAAATCTTTAATTGAAAGGATGCCCATATAAGGGTCTCTTCACTTTGGTACCACTTCCACATTTCCTCGGATTCAGCTCGCACTTATCAGTCGTCGAAACTTCATTTACCGTTGTATATCATTTTATTCGCAATTCCACCGCAACGCTGACATCTAGTACTATCTTTAACATTCTTGTCGTCGTCCTTGACGTTATATTTGCAATCACGCATGCAATTCGACGTTCCGTCTGTAGATAGGGTCGCATCTTTTTGCTAGTCTTACCTACACCTATTAAGGTAGCTATCATTCCTCGCGCAGCTCCCGATGGGTGATAAGAATCTTCTCGCAACAATGGTGCCTTCAAAACGTGCAACGTTGGTTCCTCATCAGCTTCCATCAACTGGTTGCTCCCGACGTGGAACTCGTCCTAATACCTAATTCTAAGTTAAATCGTAGCTTTTCTTACACAATTCCCACAAGAATCGATCGCATAGTCTTCAAAACCACATGAAAAGTAGGGTAACATACCCCGTCTCCATCGATTTGTCGATTCCTCATTACTGTAGGATCTGAGAACTCAATATACCTATAGCGTTGCGACATTCGCCTTACACTTCCCTCACCAATCCTGGCTTACCCATTCCGTATCGGATCTGTTAACCCTAATTCGCTCTCAACTCAACGTAGCATGAGTATGCCTAGGGTCTTTCCTATCCTGTACGACCTATCATTCCTATCTTACTCTCACCTATTCTTATTTCAGTGACCAATAACCTGCAGCTCTGATGCCAACTTGTAACAACCCAAATCCGGGGTCAAGATTTGGTGTCACAAAAACAGTCTTTACATAAAACAAAAGAATATTCAATTAACCCCTTGAATCCGGATCGTTTACAGGTTATGGTATGAAACAAGAATCTGCATCTTTACAACTCACAATAACTATAATACAAGTGTAAATACCTTTGAACTAATGCTCGTGTCATATTCTTCTAACTTCTTCCACTTCTCGCAGCGGAGATTTCTCAAACTTCTGCTGTCTATCTAAGCTATTCATTTTTATCCTTACCTGTTTCTGGCAGAAATAAGAATTGACAAAGCAAGAGTGAGCCAAAAATGACCAGCAAGTATATAATTTGAGTTCAAATATTAATAACAAAGGAAAAACTCCCAGACAAAATCTTAAAACAATTTTAAACAATTCTATTTATTTTGAGTGAGTGAGCGAATAAACGTTTGCTGTCACCGGCCTTTAACTAAAATCCAAAAATGACAAGCGATTCCCCGATTCATCTCCTGAATCAGGGTTTTTTCCGGTTTTGGAATCATAAAACCATTCGAGAGAGAATATCGTTAATGGCGATTTATCAGTTGACTTTTTAATTGCCTTGAACGTTTGGCTTTATCGTCCAACCACTATCCTATTCTGGATACAATCATATCCTTCACATCCTTCAATTGGAATCTTGTTGAGTCTGATAATTAATCACTGATCATTCCTAGTCCAACGTCAAATCTCGGGTCTTCCGACTAGGACCTACAGGGTTGAAATATCCTAATTCAGATAATCATTTCGTTTGACTTAACACCACCATCATATTATACCCATACGCTTTTGTAACCCAACTCGTATTTATATGCATTATCGAGATACACATATCAGTTATGGTTCACATTTTCGAAATCCGGTTCGGTGTTTATTTTGGAAAAATACGCATACTCATCGTTTTGGAAAAATAGGTAATCATTTATTTATAAATTATTTTGTCTCAATCGTAATTAAGTTCGTATAATATAACTATATATATATAGTTATTCGACGTCTCCGATAATTATAGGTTACGTTCCCGTATTTTCGGAATTAATTTCCCGAAAATCGGGCAGCATCTCCTTTGTTTATCGGTCTACCTGTCGAATCAATCCGACGTCAATCAGAACAACAATCCAATCACAACAACAACATCCAACCACCATTCGCAATCCCAATTCACCGACACAATTCAGTTGTTAATTATTTTCATTCGTATTTTTATTCGTATTATTTTAATTTATTAGTATTTTTCATTTCGTAATTAATTTTTACCAAACTAATTTTATTTAATTAATAAATATAGGACTCAGATAAAAATCATCATCGCCCATCGTCGGCTCGCCGAGGCTCATCGCCGACGGCGGTAAAAATTCGCGGGTACCTGTATAAATTGGGTTTCCAACGCGAATATTCACCGATTAAATATTATAATTCCATGCAATTTATTTATATCACGAAACAATTATCAACCAAACCCTGCAGAATTAATAAAATAATAATATCAGAAGTAAGCGAATCACAGTAACAGGCAACACAACTGAAACCAAATAGATACACGCGCCATACACGCACGCCTAATTGGAAAACAGGGAAAAGGGGTCGCCTCGCCGGAGTTAGGCCGGCGGTAACCTGGAAACTTAAAAGAAATAGCAACCGAACAGGGTTAATACCTCCACACAGACACACACGCACACTGGACACACGCACACCATAATAACACACACAAACGCGCACAAAATGCGCGTATATACAGACAGATGGTCGGAGAATCGAGCAGCATTACCGGAACAAAGGCGGCGCCGGAATAATTCACCGAAAAATAGAGGAAAGGCAGGGGATAAGAAAGAGAATAAAAAAGAGTAAAGAAAGGAAGAGATTAAAAAAAAGAAAAGGAAGTACAGAGGAGATTTGAGAGAGATTGAAGAGAGAGAGAGAGAGAGAGAGAGAGAGAGAGAGAGAGAGAGAGAGAGAGAGAGAGAGAGAGAGAGAGAGAGAGAGAGAATTGAGTCGAGAGAGATTGATGGAGGCGGTGGCAATTGTTATGGCAGGATAAAGAATGGAAAAAGAAAAAGAAATGAAGCCCTTATCTGATTTTTACTCCGTAATTACAGATTCAACGAATAATTTACGGGTAAGATAACCCGAAACTTTTATGAAAATAACTTTAGAATTTCCGGGGTAGTTAAATACTACTCCCTCCGTCCCTTTCAATTGTTTAAATTTTTTAGAGAGTCTCCGACACGCATTTTAAGGTGCATATAAAGTATAGTTCTGTAATTTTTTTTTACAATTTTGTTTTTCTGAATAAAAATTAAAACACTCAACTTTTATTCAGAAAAAGAAAATTGTATAAAAAGTTACAGAACTATACTTTATATGCACCTTAAAATGCGTGTCGGGCACTCTCTCAAAAATGTAAACAATCGAAAGGGACGGAGGGAGTAATAAATAAAATGTTCAAAAAAAAAAGTTTATAAACCATTTTTGGGATCGCATACCAAACCCGTATTTTATGAGTTAACGAATACACGTGCGGTTAAATACAAGTCAGAAAATTTCTGAAACAATTTTAAAATTCTAGAAATATTTAAAAGTTAATAAAATAAAATTTTCATGATTTTTGAAGCATTCTAGAATTAGATATTGATTTTACAATTAAATGCAATCAGAAAATTATTCAGAGATAAATAATCAATAAAATATTGATTTCTAAATTTTATAAACTCCTAAAAATAAGAAATAAAATTATAGAGCAACAAAAATAATTTTAAAAATAATTTTAGCATTTATAAGAATAAGTATTCAGTAAAATTACTTAAAAATGAATTACATTCATGTTGCTCGATAATTAATTATAAAATTAATCTTCGCATCCAACAAACCACAAACAATTAGTAATACAGCAAAGCATAGCTGACAGAACCATTACATATTTTATTTATTAATAATTCGATAATTACATTTACAGATCGGATCCGAAAATAGGTACTTAGCCGTTATGTAACTAAAAAGACGATACAATTTTAATACCCGATTTGGATAATTATCAAAACAGACCTTCTTATAAAACACTTTATACAAAAATAAGGTAATAATGTCTCGCTTTTTGAGAATATGGATTCTTATCGATATATAAAATGATTTGCGTATTGAAAATTTCACACCGGGACTCGTACATGTCAAACCGTACCCCGGATCGAAAAAGTCAAAACATGAAAAGTGTTCAGAATTATCAGATTAGGTTAGGAAGGAGTTTTCGGAAGAGTTTCGGGTTGTAGAAACGTAAAAACGATCTGATTCTGAAGATTAATTTTATAATTATGTAAAATAATCTTTATTAATTCTATAAATCCTTATAAAATCATATGGTAATCCAGAAATTACTAGAAAATTACCAAAATTATCTATATTTAATTCTGGATAATTAAAAATTAAAATATCCACATTTTCATCAGAAATAAACATCCAATATTCATATCAATTATCAAATAATTCACTAAAATTCACATAAAAATCTTATAATAATTATTTACTGATAAAAATTACATAATATTTCCCAGACGTTACATGTACCGAACCACTTCTTTGAATTATGATAGCATGTTCGTATATCGATCTTTTTAATATTGTTGTCGCCCTGATATGTTGTTGTGAATGTTCTGATTTTAGATTGAGATTATGCAAATGTCATCCCTATAAACTATAAAACCACATATGTGTTGATAATGTATTCTCTCTTGATTAACCGTTATTCTTTGTACTCTTACACCTTCGATTTACCGACTCTTTACATAAACCCTTGCAATCATACCCATTTTTTGTCACTAGATATATCCCTTACATAACCCTCAAACTTGAAACCTCTATCTTGTGGAACAACGTTATGACTCTTTTTCAATATTTTCTTCCTTGGTTATCAACTCATTGCTTATTATCCTTGAAAACCCTAGTCACATCATTCTGATAAGAGTTTCTTAACTCGGAATCCTTGGTTGATGATTTAATTCCCTTTGTATAGATCTTTATAAAAACCACTTAGACTATCGCCCCACCATTAAAACTAGACATTAAATGTTTAAAAAACACTTAGACTATCGCCCCACCATCGGAAGCTTAATTATCCCAGAATTGGGATCGATCCACCTGCGCTGATGATTTGTTGTTGCAGCTGCACATAACAGAGATAATATATTCTTTAAAAATAGAGTAGCAGAAAGGACAACAACAAAAAAATCAAAAAAGAATAATGGAATTTCTAAATGCAAAAAAATTTGCCAATTTCAATCATATATATATATATATATATATATTGTAAAAAATTTCTAAAGCATTTTACTTCATAAGAAATACATTGAGTGCTATAATGCATTTCTCTTATGTACAGAGAACCCTCCAAACCAGTCTATACTCTTTATTAATAAGCAAAACCATGTATAATTTGGTGCGAAAAGTACCAAAGTACCAAATTTTGGTACTTACCTGATATAAGTTGACTTCTATTCTCTATAAACTTTGTTTTTAACACAGGACTTCTCTTCTTTGTAAATTACTAACACGAATTGACTTATATTCTCTGTAAACTTTATTTATTTATAAATTATATTAAAATTTTATTAAGTTACATTAAATTAAGTAAAATAACATAAATTTACTTTTATTTTGAAAAACTACAAACCGCAAAGTAAACTATTAACACGAATTGACTTCTATTCACTGTGAACTTTATTTTCTAGAGTATTAGTTAGTGTCAAGTGTCAGTTTACTTTTAAATTGGATAATATTATTTAAAAAATAATTAAGTAATAGCAAATGACTTTAGTAACATTTATTAACTTTTAAACTGAAAATTATTGATTTAACGATCGTATTTGTTACTGTCCATCTCAACGTTTATTTACTTAAAATTAAAAAAGATATTTTAACAATAACAAATTTATGGGCTGTATTTAGATTATATTAAGTAATATTAAATTAATTTTAATAACATCTATTTACTTTTAATTTGTAAATTAATTCTTATCGATAATTAGGTAATATTAAATAAACTATATTGAAAAGGCTAATTATAAGATAATTATCAAATAATATTAATTAATATTAAATTATCTAAAGAACATATATTTGGTTCATAAAAAGAGATACAATTCGTTTCACAAAAATAAAACTAATATGTTAGATTTCCATATCAAGTAAAACAATGAAAAAATAGAATTATAGTGGAAAATATCATAACTGATTCGATTCTTTTTAACCACATAACTATTTTTTGCAAGTACCAATTTAATATTTGATAATAATATATTAATTTTAATTCGTGTTTCGCACAGATTATGAATAATTCTCTACAAATATTAATTCGATATTTTTAAGTCTCGGTCCCGTGTTTTGGGTTATCAACTATCAACTATCTATACTAATAAGGAAACCATGTTTAGGTCCCAAATATTGGTACTCACTAAAAAATTATGCAACTATTTTTAAAATTTTATGTAATAAAATTTCATGCAAATGTTATTTCCTTTTTATGAAGAGGCGGAAGGGATCCAAACCTGAACAAAAGACTATGATGTACCACTGAGAATCTAAAAACTAAATTAATAACCAAATTTATATGTACACCGAGTACTCTAACTAAGTAATTTATATTTGGGAAGTATGTCAATTTTCACAAATTGAGCACATTCACATCTATTTTAGCTAAACAAATCTTGATGTACGGACATTCAACGAATCCATTCCTTCTGGCTAAATTGGTTGGATTTATGACATTCTTAAGACTTCCATTATAGAAAAGCACTAATAATCTAATCATGCCTAAGGAAAACATAGAAATTATGTCCATTATAACGAGGGTGAGTTCCTACCCGCTAACTAATGTGCATAACGTCAAACTTGTGCAAATTTACTGTATCAACCTTATTTTACTCTATGAAATTGATACACAATCGAGTTGTTAATATTAACATTGGAACAAATTTAATTGTAAATTTTGAATTTTGTTATTATAGTAAAAGTAGGAGAAAAGTAAAACTCACGCTTCATAGTTGTGAGTACTATAATGATCTTCAAAGGCAAGGCATAGAGTTGTCACCTTTTTAGCGCCAATGTTGTTATTCAGGAAAGAAATATGATTAGTTAGATGTATTCTTAATTAATATTAGCTTATGAAGTTGGTTAGTAATAGACACCTTCACATTTACACAAATTATTTTATGAAAAGTATTTTAATGATAAAAAAACCTATCTAAATATCTACTCAACCATATTTAAATTTTTTAGGTGCATTATGTTAAATAAAAATTATGTTACATATTATCACTAGAATAAATAAATAGGGGATGACCTCATGCTTGAACCCTTCAACCTGTGGACAGCATCATTGAGTTCCCGATTGACATTTTTCTGCTCACTGTTAAATTAAATAAACTATTTTTAAACCTAAAATAAATAAATTAAAAAAAATAGACATAAACAAATAACAGAAAGAAACTGACATTGCAATTTCCAGCTTGTGTGACACACTCTCCCAAACATTATCAAAACCATTCTCAAGAACTGAAAGAAATTGTGGATCATCACTCAGCTTTTGCATGTCAATAAATTGGCGATCCACGGTTTTCTGTAAACAAATCAAGAAACAACAATCCACCATAATAAATCCAAAATGGTATAAAAATCAAGTAAAATTCCCGGAAGCTAGCATCAAAGATTAGTCAGATAAGCATTTTTAGGGTGAAATTAAATATCTATAAAAAGAAATTTTTCAAAAATGAGAAAACTATAAAACCAACTGACCTCGCGATACAGAGATTTTACAAACTGAACATATTGTCGCTGGAGTTGTTTAAGGGAGTCCATTATCACCTGACTTTTAACTAGTTCAAAGGCTTCGATTTCTAAGCTCTTGCTACTTAATAATTAGTTGCTTCTATTGGGAAATGACTCACAGCTATGTTACTAATTATATTTTTAACATCTTATGTTACTCATAATAAATGCTTCAGTTTTAGCATGTAGAATTTTCTAAATATAGTACTCCTCAAATAAGTAGTCAGTAACATAGAAAATATTTTGTTATAATTTAATCAAAATTTAAGACAAAGTCAATTTCAAATTATTAATATTTGATAGCTGGCACCATAACTAGTCTTATATAAAATCACCACAAATCAACATTCTAAATCACCTATAACATGGTCACGTAAATATGCTATATAAAATCATTATAAACTTTCCGATCAGATTCTCTAGAGCAAGTACAATGCATACCTATATTTATTCTTATAACTATAATGTAATACTAAAATCATAAAATTCAACTTCAATATATAGCTAAATGCATAAATAGATATTTGGTCTTATATTTAAGACGAAGAATGTTTGTAGTCATCCTTGTCATATCATAAAATAATTAATAATGAAATACAAGGAGGTTCACTTTAAATTAAAATGAATGAGTTAGGATAAAATTTTAGGTAATTATGGAATTATTTGGTTGTAAGATACAACTAGCATCAGAATTGAAGTGCTATTTTAACACAAAAAAGTTTAAGTGTTATTTTAGCACCATAAACCACTTTTTGATCCATATTATAATTATGGCTATATGCATTTTTGATCTAGTATTGAATTTGCTCTGACCCACAAAGTAAATTACCACAAAGTAGTTTTAATTTATTTCTTTATGTTCTCAATTCCATCTTAAGATATTGTTAGAAATATAGGCTAGAAAAACTTAGCTTGTACGGATATAAAAAATGAACTTCAACCTTTTTTAAAACTCTAGGAGGAAGTAGTTTAGGTGAACTTCAGCCTTTAGAGAAAGTTGGTAAATGGTAACCGTATTCTTCAGCTTTCCCTTAAACTAAAGACAGAAGACCAAGCAATTGTCCGTCAATTTGTTTTTAAGATGCTATGGACTAATAACAAATGCATGCCGGAGTTTCAAAATTTTATCAGCCTTTTGTAACCATTGGGCTAGTTACGTGTTCATTGACTTAGTTTGTGATCATCGAAATCTAAAGCTTCTAAAATGACACTTATTTCAGATAAATACAGTCATGAGTCTAACTCGCATCGAGATTAAGTACTGATAATGAGTTCCGGGGAAATAAAATAAACAACTTGCAGCATTAGATATTAAATGTACGTGCATCATGTAAACGTATGTTACAGACCTACAAATGACAACATTATCATCAAGTATTGAACTATTTACATGAACAAAGTCATTGAATGCCTGATTGTGTCTATAATTAACTAAAGTGGTTCGATCTATTAGGGTAATATATAAATATTAAAGATAACATCATCTACTCAACCAAAAATAGATATATACTTCTTTTGATATCTACCTGGATATTTACTCTATGGACTTTTGGCATGGGCTATAAAATATGTTTTTGATAGCTAGCCAGAAAAAATATGATGTTCAAACAAGCCATTCATGCAGAGGCATCTGCAGAGGCCTCTGTTTAGGCCTGTTAACAACATTTGAGTTCCGAAATGCGGTAAGATGATGATTCTCAGCATCAAAAAGTTCTTCAGAGTACCTCTTCCAATATGATGACTTTCTACATCTTTTCACCATCTCCAAGCTCATATGGTCGCCTTTCAAAATCTGTAATATCTGCAAGGGAAATGAGTATGTCATCCCTAGTCCTACAGTTACTAGATTCTACATAAAATGAAAAGACTGAATATTGTTTTCATACATCTCCTTGAGATCACTATCTAGTACTAAATTTTTATCCAACGAAGTTTACTGCAGTTTTGATCTTACTTTGTTGGAATTTACTAATGATTTATTTGAGTTAAGGATCAGTATGTGCCTGACTCATTCGAGGACGCCTGATAGATGACTGCTGCACACACAGAAAGGCAGATAAAACT
Organism: Apium graveolens; assembly: GCF_009905375.1. Classification (NCBI taxonomy): domain Eukaryota; kingdom Viridiplantae; phylum Streptophyta; class Magnoliopsida; order Apiales; family Apiaceae; genus Apium; species Apium graveolens. The sequence continues at coordinate 15,932 of NW_027418212.1, read as the reverse complement.
ACGAGGTTCATCTGTAGGGAGTTGTAGTCGTCAAAAAGTAAAGGATCAACAAGCTCTCTTATGTCATTCTTCTTGAGCAAAGGCTTTGCCTGTAATGAACACATTAAGTCTTAATGGCCGTATAATTAATAATTATCTATAGATATTCATTACAAGACTTTGTTGTGAGTAATCCAAAGCTCGACGTCCACTAGCAGTACACCAAATGTGAAAACATCAGTTTTCTCGTCTACTATGCCATACATCAAGAACTCAGGGGCAGTATAGCTTCGAAATTATGAATTCATAATTATATGAATAAGTAATAAAACCTACATCCACTGATATACCACTCAGAAAGAATGAGCAGGCTCTGAAGAGAAGACAGATAAACGAACCTGTTGAGTAACCCTCTGAATGAATGAGCAGGCTGTATAAAAGTAGACAGATAGACGAACATGTTGAGTAACCAACGAACCTCGTTGAGTAACCAGCTCATCTAAAATGAAGCCCATTTATGGGTCGAAGAGTGGAACACCGACGCCCATCTTTAGGGCATTATTTTATATTATTTTAACACTCCCCCTCACTCGAAAGCCCATTTATTGGTCGAAGAGCAGATCACGGGCGCACATCTTTGGAGATGAATATAATAACGGATTCGAACTTGTAACAACCAAGTGTTGCCCATTGGTTCTATACCTGATTCTTAACCAGAAAGTTTCTCAGGCCCTTTGTTAATTGGGGCTAAAACTCAGGAAACGAAAAATGCCAAATTTGCCTTTCGTGTCTCTCATAAATTGTAAGAAATATTGGGGTGGCCGGTTCGGGGATCGAACCTGAGTCCTCTGTCAGCCTGAGCTCTGATACCATGTGAAGGAACCGGTTACTCTAAAATATAAAGGTGGTAAAGAATTGCCCTTTCCAGGATCTTATATTATTCTAACAGAACCGAAGTGTGCCCTCAAATATTGTCACTGTGTGATGAGTCCAGTGCTCTGGGAGCCATGGCAAGCCCAAAATCACAAATCTGTATTAAAATAGTGAAACTATATTGGAAAATCTGATCAAACCCAAGTAAAAAAGCTGAATTCGTATTATACAAAAAGCAAACAAAAAAAACATTTCAGAATATGCCGTTTTACCACATATGTATTGATAAAAACTGAACTAGAAAGGCCACCGAGATTAAATGTGAAGGTACCTGAGGCTCAAAGTCCTTTGTAAGCAATATATTTGCAGCCTTGATATCTTTGTGGATGATTCTTCTTTGACCACCTTCGTGAAGATAAAAAAGACCTTCAGCTGTTCCCCTGACAACCTTATACCTAATACCCCATTCTAATATTCTATTTTAAGCTGTAAACTATTCCTGATGTTAAATGTCAACAGACAAAACCACATTTGCACTTTGCAAAGTTCAATTGAAACGTGAACTCTAAAAGACCAAAGATAAGTTCTACCAATCCAGCATCAGGAGATAGCTCCAAAACAAGGTGCACGACTCAGTCGACCCTATAACCAATCAACTTGGCAGCGTGGGGATGGTTGACATGGCCCTGCTAGGAAGTCTCCTATCCAATCCTGAGGAGACCCTTTAGTCAGTTTCTTATTGCAACAAACTGGCCATCTCGCAAACATCCTTTATAAACTTCAGCCTGACCTCCCTTTCCAGTCAGGTTTTCTATAGCCCAAAAATCAGGTTAAGTTAAAAAATTTCAGCATATCATGCACTGTCACTATCTCAACTGACAAGAAAATTTTGACTCTGGGGGAAAATTGTTGGTAGCAGATTGAAGTTGCGAGAGGGTAATATTCTTCCAATGAGGCTTAAAATAGTTCAAATCTGATTCAGTGGGGGGACTTGCTAGCATGTTTTTCATGCTACTGCTAAATCTTCTAGAAAGATTAAGAGGATGCAGGGTGCCTATGTGTCTCTTTGACTTAGTTTTGATTAATTGCACAATACCGGCCCATCGAGAAGGGGTTTTTGAGAAGTATTGATATTCAAATTCTGAAGTGCTCTCTTTCGTAGAGACACTGTCGGAATCTGAGAAGTCCTCAAGTACCCCTGTTGGTGAGTATACATCTTCTTTTTCTTTATCCATACCTCAAAACTAAATTAACAATAATTAATAGTGACATTTTCGAGGATAACAATTATGAGAACTGTCAAATGCACTAAACAAAAGTTAAAATTCAGCTTAAAGAGTAAAAGTAACAGCATACACAACCAGGTGCAAGTGCAACACAGCTTCCACTTCTAACATAACAATTGATACCTTAAATATTAACCTTAACATAAGAATTGACTAAATCTCAAGAAAAAAATGAAACAAACACACATATCTATAGAAAAAAATAAAATTATCACTTGAATTTTACTTCATTACTATTTATAATGGTCAAAATGCATATGCCTCTATCGAGTCTCGAACCCTTCTCGACCTCTTAATCAGGTAACACTGCAACTGCCTCAAGAGAAATTAAATAAGAACTCCTAAAAACAATGGTGTTCAGAAATTTCCCAACAGATGTTGTAATTAATCAAAAACCATATACCAAAAACACCAAAACACACCAAGAACATACCCAAAATAAAATAGGAACAACTCTCACGAAGAGGAGATTTAATTAACCAAACAAATAATCTAATAAGACAGAAATTCTTGTACAGGGAAAAAGATAATTGAAAAATAAGAGCAAAATAAAGGAAAAGAACATATTTGGGGATTTACATCGTTGAAGACCGATGAAAGCCCTGACAGCTGAGCATTAAAACATTGAATACAAAACTGTAACGAATAGATGGCATACAACTTATGTAAAATCACCAAGTCGGCAAATAACATAGTAAAGGGAAATATGCCATTAGCTTTATCAGAACACCCTATGCATGAAAACTTGAGTAGGAAGTATGACACCTAACATTCACAACTACAAACTCCTAGTCTGATAAGTCGATAATTTCATATGTTCTTTTATGTAATTATCTTATGTTCCATGTAATTATCTTATGTTCCCACATCTGTGAAAATATATAACTTTCACGCCCCAAAGATATCCAGAATAATAAACTCAACGTGGATATTATTTTATGAATGCGCTCATAACACATAAGCAATCTGATATAAAAGAATTCAGAAAAGGACTTGAACCTGATCCCAAGAAGAAGAAGAGTTATAATTTTATCGTCGCAATTGGTTCAATTACGAAAAAAAATCGTCATTTTTGTTCAAGTACTAAGTTCATAGATTTATTCATATTACTTGTAAATAGGTTTATGTTATCAAGTAAACCTCAACCCGTTACGGAGTTACTGGTATGTTCTTACTTTGACCCAAGTGCTATATAAAGTATCTTCTGTCAAGAAGGCTTGGCAGTGCAACGCAGACCGCCTTTTGCTCCTCCTTCCATTTCCATATATTATGTTTCATGTGAACGTGAACCTATATTTAACATCAACTACTACTTGTGGCTTACTACTAACCAATTTAAGTCATAAATAGAAATATATTTCTAAATTGTGATGACTTGCCGGAATAATAACACAAGGATAATAAGTCTTGCATCAACAAGTTTCATCATTTAGCCCCCAAAATAATTATGTTTTAAACATTACATACATTTATCTTTAATGATCAATTCTAAAGCATACAAAATACTAGATAAATTCCAATTCATCCAAACATGCATAAAACGACCAATATATAGTTTTATTAGAATGACCGAAATACTAAATTACATGAATACTCAGGTAACCAACAACTTAAATCGTTTATCACTCAAACTTATTATTATAATTAAAGATAGACCTGAATCCTTTAATACTCAACACTAAATGTTTAACAAACACTTAGACTATCGTCCCACCAAAGGAAGCTTAATTATCCCAGAATTGGGACCGATCCACCTGCGCCGATGATTTGTTGTTGCAGCTGCACATAACAGAGATAATATATCATTTAAAAATAGAGTAGCAGAAAGGACAATAACAAAAAAATAAAAAAAAAATAGTGAAATCTCTAAATGAAAAAAGCGTTTCAATTGCAATCATACATACATATATATATATTGTAAAAAATTTCGAAAGCATTTATTTCATAAGAAATACATTGAGTTGCTATAATGCATTTCTCTTATATACAGAGAACCCTCCAAACCAATAAAATATAAAGCAAGTTACTAACAAGTTCAAATTTACATAATAAGATATTAGTGTGAGCATTAGTCTGACAAGTCTATAACACAGAGCACTACTAAGCATATGTATAATTGCAGGTGTTATAACTCGACATTTCAAAAAATACTGTGATAAATTTCAAAACTTGAATGTCTCGCACTAGTGAGTGACCCATCCGATTAGAATAATGATCTTAAGCTCTCGAAAAGATGAACGAAGATTTTTGCTTAAATCACAAAAAAGGAAACGACGAGGCTTAGCTTGAAATGAAAGAAATGTACTTACACTGCAAACCGTCTCCAGCTTGTTTTTGACAAAAACATACTCTTCTTTCATTTTTGGGAGGCATTGGAGACAACTACAACAAAGACAACTTTGATTCGTTACAATATATCAATAATATGATTAGGCTGCAAATTATTAATGACAACAAAACTGATTAATGACACCAAGGACAATACTTTAGAATAAAATTGTGTACACATTTTTAGCATACTTTTCTCATTAAATATTAGGATGACAACCACCACTGCATGCAAATATCTCATAAGTTTTCATGCAAATGTTATTTCCTTTTTATGAAGAGGCGGAAGGGATCCAAACCTGAACAAAGACTATGATGTACCACTGAGAATCTAAAAACCAAATTAATAACCAAATATTTATGTGTACACCGAGTACTCTAACTAAGTAATTTATATTTGGGAAGCATGTCAATTTTCATGAATTGAGCACATCCACATCTATTTTAGCTAAACAAATCTTGATGTACGGACATTCAACGAATCAATTTCTTTTTACTAAATTGGCTGGATTTATGACATTCTTTAAGACTTCCATTATAGAAAAGCAATAATAATCTAATCATGCCTAAGAAAAATATAGGAACTCTGTCGATTATAGCGAGGGTGAGTTCCTACCCTCCAACTAATGTGCATAACGTCAAACTTGTGCAAATTTACTGTATCAACCTTATTTTACTCTATGAAATTGATACACAAGCGAGTTGTTAATATTAACATTGGAACATATTTAATTGAAAATTTTGAATTTTGTTATTATAGTAAAAGTAGGAGAAAAGTAAAACTCACGCTTCATAGTTCTGAGTACTGTAATGATCTTCAAAGGCAAGGCATAGAGTTGTCACCTTTTTAGCACCAATGCTGTTAATCAGGAAAGAAATATGATTAGTCAGATGTATTCTTAAATAATATTAGCTTATAAAGTTGGTTAGTAATAGACACCTTCACATTTACACAAATTATTCTATGAAAAGTGCTTTTAATGATAAAAGAACCTATCTAAATATCTACTCAACCATATTTGAATCTTAGTTGCATTATGTTAAATAAAAATTATGTTATATATTATCACTAGAATAAATAAATAGGGGATGACCTCGTGCTTGAACCCTTCAACCTGTGGACAGCATCATTGAGTTCCCGATTGACATTTTTATGCTCACTGTTAAATTAAATAAACTACTTTTAAACCTAAAATAAATAAATTAAAAAATAGACATAAACAAATAACAGAAAGAAACTGACATTGCAATTTCCAGCTTGTGTGACACACTCTCCCACACATTATCAAAACCATTCGCAAGAACTGAAAGAAATTGCGGATCATCACTCAGCTTTTGCATGTCAAAAAATTGGCGATCCACAGTTTTCTGTAAACAAATCAAGAAACAACAATCGACCATTCTGAATCCAAAATGGTATAAAAATCAAGTAAAATTCACAGCATCCAGCATCAAAGATTAGTCAGATCAACATTTTTAGGGTGAAATTAAATATTTATAGAAAGAAATTCTTCAAAATGAGAGAATTATAAAACCAACTGACCTCGCGATACAGAGATTTTACAAACTGAACATAGTGTCGCTGGAGTTGTTTAAGAGAATCCATTGTCACCTGACTTTTAACTAGTTCAAAGGCTTCGAATTCTAAGCTCTTGCTACTTAATAATTAGTTGCTTTTGAGCAGGAAAATGACTCACGTACAGCTCTAAACTCAAATGTAGCAGGTATATGCACTAATTATATTTTAACATCTTATGTTACTCATAATAAATGCTTCAGTTTTAGCATGTAGAATTTGCTAAATATAGTACTCCTAAAATAAGTAGTTAGTAGGTTTGGTGAAATATAATTAAATGTATGCCAATATAGTTAGCTAGCTGACAAACTAATGGTGTAAACAAGTCAGGATTAACATCATTCTATTGGGCCCATCCAAATGATGGTCTCTCCTCCTTGTGGTATCTTCTCCATCATTTCATATGTATTGAAGATATAAGCTTAGGAGTAGAAGAATTGACATAATTTTTTTTCCATGTAAAATACAATGGCAGGAAGTAATGATAGTGTTTTGTAGCCTAAAGTATCTAACTCAGTAACATAGAAAACATTTTGTTATAATTTAATCAAAATTTAAGACAAAGTCAATTTCAAATTATTCATATTTGATGTGGTAACGTAGCTCGCACCATAACTAGTCTTATATAAAATCACCACAAACCAACATTCCAAATCACCTATAACACCGTCATGTAAATATGCTATATAAAATCATTTTATAACTAGTCTTATATAAAATCACCACAAACTAACATTCCAAATCTATGCTTCTAAAATGACAATTGTTTCAGATAAACACAGTCATAAGTCTAACTCGCATCGAGATTAAGTATTGATAATGAGTTCTGGGGAAATATAATAAACAACATACAACATTAGATATTAATTGTATGTGCATCATGTAAACATATGTTACAAACCTACAAATTACAATATTATCATCAAGAATTGAACTATTTACATGAACAAAGTCATTGAATGCCTGATTGTGTCTATAATTAACTAAAGTGGTTTGATCCATTAGGGTAATATATACATATCAAAGATAACATCATCAACTCAACCAAAAATAGATATATAATTCTTTTGATATCTACCTGGATATTTACTATATGGACTTTTGGCATGGGCTATAAAATATGTTCTTGATAGCTAGCCAGAAAAAATATGATTTCAAATAAGCCATTCATGCAGAGGCCTCTGTTTAGGCCTGTTAACAACATTTGAGTTCCGAAATGCGGTAAGATGATGATTCTCAGCATCAAAAAGTTCTTCATAGCACCTCCTCCAATATGATGACTTTCTACATCTTTTCACCATCTCCAAGCTCATATGGTCGCCTAAGGAAATGAGCATGTCATCCCTAGTCCTACAGTATCTAGATTCTACATAAAATGAAAAGACTGAATATTGTTTTCATACATCTCCTTGAGATCACTATCTAGTACTAAATTTTTATCCAACGAAGTTTACTGCAGTTTTGATCTTACTTTGTTTGAATTTACTAATGATTTATTTGAGCTAAGGATCGGTATGTGCCTGACTCATTCGAGGACGCCTGATAGATGACTGATGCACACACAGAAAGGCAGATAAAACTACGAGGTTCATCTGTAGGGAGTCGTAGTCGTCAAAAAGTAAAGGATCAAAAAACTCTCTTATGTCATTCTTCTTGAGCAAATGCTTTGACTGTATTAAACACATTAAGTCTTAATTCCCGTATAATTAATAAATATTATATTCACTAGTAAGAGAACTTGAAAAAGGTGAAGATGAGAACGGATTAAAATATACCCACATCAGTTTTCAATAGCAGTACACTAATGAGTATACTTGATCCCAGAAGCTTTAAATGTAAGAAACCAACCCATTTAGTTAGGAGCACAAGTCGAATCATGACTTCTGGTCAGAACAGAGGCAGTTTGAGTGAGGAGCACTTTTAAGCTTAGAAAGTGGTGTCATTGATAGTCCCTCATTAGGCCTTGCTTAGCATTGATACTAGGGAGTTTGTGGGAGGTTTTTCAAGCCATAGTTCAAGGTTTTAGAGTTAAAACCAAGGGTATTAAGTGAGTTCAAAACAGGGCAGTTTGAGTGTCACTAGGACAGGGGAGAGCTATCTTTGAGAGTAGGCCCAAGGAGGCATAGGCTGAACCTTGGTGTCATTCCAAGTGCACAAGTTAGATTTAGGACCTGAGATTCCGCTTGTAGAAATTTGAGTGTCAAACCTTGAGTGGAAAGGGGTTCTTTGTCACTTAGTACCCTTCGGTGTCACCTAAAAGTTGCACTTAGGAGCACATTATCCTTGCACTTAGATTTCTCATCCTTAGAGGTGAGGCCTAAGTTGGCCATTAAGTCTAACTGTTAGTAAGAGGTCGGTAGAAGGTTAGGCTATAGGTGTGCCTAAGTGAAATGGAGTTTGGCTAGGAAAGGCACTTCAAGTTTTGAGAGCTAGTTGGGTTGCACTAGACTAGGTAGCACTTCGAGTCAATCGTGTTGGTTGAGTAAGATCATTCAAAACTCAATAGCGCACCATTATATCCAATTTGTATATTATGTTATTAAATGTGTTATGTGATCCTAGATGATTATTTGAGCATAATAAGTGATGAGTAAAGAGTCAAATGTGTAGTTAGGCCTAAGTGCCAATATGTTTTGAAATCTTTAACTAGGATGGAGTCTCTGTGAGAATGTATCTCGATGAGGCCTTATATTTTGTGTAGTTTCAGGAAAAGGTAGTAAACTTGTCGTCAAAGTCGAGTAGTGCTCCCGGTTGCTTCCACGATCAAGACGAGAGTTAGTCCAGCCTTCTTAAGGCAAGTGTACTGCACCTTTCTTGATATATTACAAGTTTCCTGGACTTCCTTGATATATTGCAAGTGTTTCTCCCTTGTCAATCCTATTGTTGTGCAAGTGTCATAAACCTTTCTTGAGATACTATGCAATTGTTTTGCACTCACTTATCGTTCTAGTAATGTTTTCCTTAAGATATAAGGTATATTGCAAATGTACTGTAACAACCCAAATCCGGGGTCAAGATTTGGTGTCACGAAAACAGTATTTACATAAAACAAAAGCATATTCAATTAACCCCTTAAATCCGGATCGTTTACATGTTATGGTGTGAAACAAGAATCTACCTCTTTACAACTCACAATAACTAGAATACAAGTGTAAATACCTTTGAACTAATGCTCGTGTCATATTCTTCTAACTTCTTCCACTTCTCGCAACGGAGATTTCTCGAACTTCTGTTGTCTATCTAAGCTATTCATTTTTATCCTTATCTGTTTCTGGCAGAAATAAGAATTGACAAAGCAAGAGTGAGCCAAAAATGCCCAGCAAGTATATAATTTGAGTTCAAATATTAATACCAAAGGAAAAACTCCCGAAAAAAATCTTAAAACAATTTTGAACAATTCTATTTATTTTGAGTGAGTGAGCGAATAAACATTGGTTGTCACCAGCCTTTAACTAAAATCCAAAAATGACAAGCGATTCCCCGATTCATCTCTTGAATCAGGGTTTTGTCCGGTTTTGGAATCATAAAACCATTCGAGAGATAATGTCGTTAATGGCGATTAACAACAAATTAGACGGGACACTAGTTCGCATCTATATTCTGCTGATCAGTTAGAATATAATGCAGATCTATATCTCAATATATAGATCCAGTCGGGTCCCCAGGCACTACGGCCCATCTCGAGGCACCAGTCATATCCCGGTCCTCAGGATTAAGTAGAACTCAATCCCCAAAATATCACTATCCAGCCCATAGAGTGTTTTGATGTCAAATCATTTTGAATTCAAAATATCCCAATTCAGGGTTCGCAAATAACCCGAAAGAATGGGTATTTGCTCAAGAGAGCAATCGAATTATAGGAACAAGAATAAAAGAACATGCATAATCAGAGTAATTGCGGCGAAATGTAAAGCATTTAACTATTCTAAATTTAGAATAGGAACGAAGAAATAATTGCAGTAATTTAAAAGAAAATCAGGAATGCTTGCAGTATTTAAAAGAAAAATCCAGAATACTTGCCTCGATAAGCTTTAACCACTATTATCAGTTGACTTTAAATTGCCTTGAACGTTTGGCTTTATCGTCCAACCACTATCCTATTCTGGATACAATCATATCCTTCACGTCCTTCAATTGGAATCTTGTTGAGTCTGATAATTAATCACTGATCATTCCTAGTCCAACGTCAAATATCGGTTCTTCCGAATAGGACCTACAAGGGTTGAAATATCCTAATTCAGATAATCATTTTGTTTGACTTAACACCACCATCCTATTCTACCCATACACTTTTGTAACCCAGCTCGTATATATATGCATTATCGAGATACACATAGCAGTTATGGTTCACATTTTCGAAATCTGGTTCGGTGTTTATTTTCCGGAAAATACGCATACTCGTCGTTTTGGAAAAACAGGTAATCATTTATTTATAAATTATTTTATCTCAATCGTAATTAAGTTCGTATAATATAACTATATATATATAGTGATTCGACGTCTCCGATAATTATAGGTTACGATCCCGTATTTTCGGAATTAATTTCCCGAAAATCGGGCAGTGTCTCCTTTATTTATCGGCCTACCCGTCGAATCAATCTGACGTCAATCACAACAACAATCCAATCACAACAACAACATCCAACCACCATTCGCAATCCCAATTCACCGACACAATTCAGTTGTTAATTATTTTCATTCGTATTTTTATTCGTATTATTTTATTTTATTCGTATTTTTCATTTCACAATTAATTTTTACCAAACTAATTTTATTTAATTAATAAATGTAGGACTCAGATAAAAATCATCAGGGAAAAGGGGTCGTTTCGCCGGAGTTGGGCCGGCGGCAACCGGAAACTTAAAAGAAATAGCAATCGAACAGGGTTAATACCTCCACACAGACACACACGCACACTGGACACAAGCACACCACAATAACACACACACAAACGCGCACAAAACGCGCGCATATACAAGCCAGATGGCCAGGAGAATCGAGCAGCATACCGGAACAAAGGCGGCGCTGGAATAATTCACCAGAAAACAGAGGAAAGGCAGGGGATAAGAAAGAGAAGAAAAAAGAGTAAAGAAAGGAAGAGATTAAAAAAAAGAAAAGAGTAGCAGAGAGATTTGAGAGAGATTGAAGAGAAAGAGTGAGAGAGAGAGAGAGATAATTGAGTCGAGAGAGATTGATGGAGGCGGTGGGCAATTGTTATGGCAGGATAAGAAGGGAAAAAGAAAAAGAAATGAAGCCCTTATCTGATTTTTACTCCGTAATTACAGATTCAACGAATAATTTACGGGTAAGATAACCCGAAACTTTTATGAAAATAACTTTAGAATTTCCGGGTACTTAAATACTAATAAATAAAATGTTCAAAAAAAAAGTTTATAAACCATTTTTGGGATCGCATATCAGACCTGTATTTGATGAGTTAACGAATACACGTGCTGTTAATACAAGTTAGAAAATTTCTGAAACAATTTTAAAATTCTCGAAATATTTAAAAGTTAATAAATAAAATTTTCATGATTTTTGAAGCATTCTAGAATTAGATATTGATTTTACAATTAAATGTAATCTGAAAATTATTCAGAGATAAATAATCAATAAAATATTGATTTCTAAATTTTATAAACTCCTAAAAATAAGAAATAAAATTATAGAGCAACAAAAATAATTTTAAAAACAATTTAACAATTATAAGATAATTATTCAGTAAAATTACTTAAAAATGAATTACATTCATGTACCTCGATAATAAATTATAAAATTAATCTTCGCATCCAACAAACCACAAACAATTAGTAATACAGCAAAGCATAGCTGACAGAACCATCACATGTTTTATTTATTAATAATTCAATAATTACATTACAGATCGGATCTGAAAATAGGTTACTTAGCGGTTAAGTAACTAAAAAGACGATATAATTTTAATACCTAATTTGGATAATTATCAAAACAGACCTTCTTATAAAACACTTTATACAAAAAATAGGTAATAATGTCTCGCCTTTTGAGAATATGGATTCTTATCGATATTAAAATGATTTGTATATTTGAAAATTTCACACCGGGACTCGTACAGGTCAAACCGTACCCCGGATCGAAAAAGTCAAACCCGAAAAGTGTTCAGAATTATCAGATTAGGTTAGAAGGAGTTTTCGGAAGAGTTTCGGGTGTAAAAACGTAAAAAGATTGAAAGTGGGACAATTTCTGATTCTGAAGATTAATTTTATAATTTATGTAAATAATCTTTATTAATTCTATAAATCCTTATAAAATCATTATGGTAATCCAAAAATTACCAGAAAAATACCAAAATTATCTATATTTAATTGTGGATAATTAAAAATTAAAATATCCACATTTTCATCAGAAATAAACATCAATATTCATATCAATATCAAATAATTCACCAAAATTCACATAAAATTCATATAATATTTACTGATAAAAATTACATAATGTTTCCCAGACGTTACATCCTTCCCCCTTAAAAAGATTATGTCCTGAGCTCATGATGTTTGATGCTTCGGAATGTTCTACATTTATACAAAACTGAAAAGGAAAATCTCGATAATTGCATCTACTCACCATTTGGTAGCATGCTTCTATTTCTTTTCAATCACTATCAAGTAGCTTCATCAAGCAAGAATCTTACTATTTGAAAGAAAGTACATTAATTTGGAACGGAATGAATTAGGACTTTATTCAAAATCCGGTCTCTTGGTACTAATACTCATTTTGTTGTCATATCAAATTAGATATCAACACGAACTTTGATGCTCACAACGTCCCATACTGAAGTCAACATCAATCATCTGTATTAATACCACTTTTGATATTCAACAATAAAGTAAGTATCAACATAACCCAGAAGACGGATCAAAACCTATTCTTCAATTTCCAACTTTTTCACTTCTTTTAACCATTTCCCAACAATCTTAATGGAATTCACTCTTTTCTTTCTATTTGAAACAGCTGCTCTTAAATGGACCTTTCCTGTTTTGTATTTACCCACACACTGGAGCTCATAATCAATTATAACCAGAATTCATATCTTTGAGGCTGAGAATGCAGCTGCTATTTTCCAACTCTTCGCAAGCATATTTTTAGGCGTTCAACTTGGTCTTCCTTAGTCTTTGAATTAGCGAGGATGTTATCAATAAATACAATTACACTATCCAAATACTCCGGTACATTATGTTCATTTAATTTTTAGACAATTTTTGATAATCGATGCATAACCTCATACCTCCATTCTCTTTTTCCATGACCACTTTTGTGCACAGCGCAAAATACTCTTTATTTCATTGTTCTTTCATTCCACCTTCCTGAAGTTTCCTTCACTTATTATTTCATCCCTATTGAGTTGACGATACAGGGCTTTTGACACCAGCTTGACTTTGTGCGGTAACCGACGAGAAATTTTTACCTCATTCCTGAGATAATCTGGGTAAAGCATTCGCTCGAACTTCTGGGACTTCATTTTAAATTTTAAAGAATTCCGACATGAGATTCATTGCAACGTTCTTCTCTAGCAGTTCACCATCAATACCTTTGTTTAATCATCCCTGCTTACATGCATTTTTGGAACGAATTCTTATCTCCCACTATTGACGTTTCACCTCATTCTCCTAACAGTTCGGGCACAACTGACGTTCCTAACTTGCATATTTCCTGGATTATTTTATAAAATTCTTTATCATCCAATTGATTCCATTTCTTTTCTTTATTATTTCTCCATTCGCATTAATCATTATCTCTTTTAAACATAACGAATTCTTTTTCTTAGTAATATTAATCTGTTTATTATTGGATAGGTCATTTCTGGAGTTCACACTGGAATGAAGGCTTTTTATTTATAATATTTAAATTCTTACTAAAATAATTATCGAATTTCATCGGTAGCTATTTTCTTAGCCTTGCTTAACTCATCACAGATCGCGTGTTTGACTTCTCCTCATTGATCAACATCTCTTTTCCCTGAGTTCACATGCAGACTTCATCAGTCTCCGTCTTTAATTGGATGCTTGAATTTGCGAGCTTTCCGTTATTTTACAGCAACCTCCATTCAATCACCGTTCAAAAGGAGTGTACATTCAAATCTTCCATTAATTTGTCAGTCGATACGGGTATACATCCAAGTGTTGGGAACCACGGACTTAGGGTGTTACTACGTTTTAAAATAAAGATTACGAAAAGAGGATTACCTTGTTAATGGTTAATTCCACGCTCTTCTATTGTATTCCCAAATTCCCTTGAGCGAAGTGTGGCCTCCGTCTTCTCAAGTTATCCTCTCTTCTTGCTCCTTGGTGGCTACAATATGTTTTCACAAAATTCCAAGCAAGAAGAGAATAAGAATATACATAGGCTACAATAGGGACCATGGATAATTAGGTTGGGCCTTCTAATTACATCTTGAGCCTAGCCCAATGTAATTAAATATTAATTCAATTCACTAAAGAATTAATATTTGCACTACCTTTCCTAATACCGTAATTTAATTAATTCGGTTCCAATATTATTTGCTTATTCAGCACATGTGCTGGACAACCCCATATTCGAATATGTCATAGACTCGGTTTATCCTCGGTCCACAATTCTAAGGGGGTTTTAGGAACCGACTTAGAAGGTACTAAGTTCAGAAGATAAGCTGCTGTCTCTAAGGTATGTCCCCAAAACGACTTGGGTAAATCCGAATAACTCATCATCGATCTAACACTCTCTAAAAGAGTCTGGTTCCTTCTCTCTGCTACACCGTTCTGCTGGGGTGTGCCTGGTGCAGTTAACTGGGATTCTATCCCATTTTCTGATAAATATTCCCTAAATTCTCCAAGCAAGTATTCGCCACCACGATCTGATCGTAGTGAATTGATACTTTTATTAAGTCGCTTCTCCGTTTTAGCTTTGTACTCTTTGAACTTATTAAAGCACTCAGACTTACGGTGTAACAAATAAACGTACCCATATCTAGAATAATCATCAATAAAGTGATGAAATATTCAAAACCACCTCTTGCTTGGATATTCATGGGTCCACATAAATCAGAGTGAACCAATTCTAGTAGTTGTTTGGCTCTATTCCCTTTTGCCTTGAAAGGCCTATTAGTCATTTTACCTTCCAAGCAGGATTCACAAACTGGAAATGGCTCCACTGCCAATGAGCTTAAAGGCCCGTCTACTACCAGTCTTTGAATCCTCCTCAAGTTAATATGACCTAATCTTAAGTGCCAAAGATATGTTTGGTTCAAACTAGAAGGTTCCTTTCTTTTAGTAGAGTTAGAAGATGTGTTGTTCAATTCCCTAAATTGCAGTTGCAGTGCAGGTTGACTAGGATTAATTATATACAAATTGTCTTGCAATGTACCAGAACATATAATTCGTTTATTCATCATAATAGAAACATTACGATCCAAACAAACATTATAACCATCCAAAGCAAGTTTAGAAACCGAAATTAAATTCCTTCTAAAAGAAGGTACATAAAGACAATTGTTCAAAACCAAAATTCTATCAGAACCAAAAGATAAATGAATAACTCCTACTGCAACTACTGCTACTTTCGTAGCATCTCCCATGAACACGTATATCTCACCATCTCTAAGCATTTTGGATAGTTGGAACCCCTGCATAGAATTACAAACATGATCAGTGGCTCCTGTATCTACACACCAAGTGCTCGTAGATATAGCCGCTATAAATGTTTCTGTAACTAGAAAGAGACATACCAGTATTGTTTGTCTTCTTAGGAAGAGGACAATCCTGTTTCCAGTGACCTGACTGTTTGCATCTGAAGCACTTTCCCTTAGGCTTTTCACACACCCTGAACCCACTGCCTTCACAGCTTTCTCTGTGTCTGAGCCTTTTTCTTCTTCTTAA